>NW_001849559.1:61855-151548 GCF_000209065.1 Trypanosoma cruzi
CGCTCCGTCGTCGTTAGGATGGTGTAGTAAGGCCGCTCGCATCCTTTGCAACGGCATACATCTCTCGCTGTGTTTGAGATCGATCGCCCTTCAGCACTCGTTGAAGTACCAACGGCGGAGCAGTTCGCATGCGATGTTGAAGCCGTTTGGTATCTCTTTCGAAGCCTGCCGTGAAAATCGTTTCGGCCAACTCGACCGGAGGCGCAAAGACAAATGTGGGCGCCTCATCATCAGAGAATGCGTCTTCATCATCACTCGGATCGTCCTCGTCGTCAACTTCACTCTCACAAAGAAGAAAGCCCGGATATTCATTATGCAGACTAATGCGGGGGTCGGCAGGTCGCGGCGGGGGATTAAAGGGAGGCAATACCAAATCTGAAAAACGACAACAAATGTCGACCATATCGCCCATTTCCAGCCAAGGAATTGGAAGGCGGTTCACATTTCGCCCAATTGTTCGAAAGAGATTCGCAACAGCCGCGTCGCTGGGATCTACGGCGGCTTCCGAAACATTCGCCACCCCTTTCCGCGCCAACCAGCGGTTTCGAACAACACGCATTGCCTTTAATATGGGAGCAAATTTCGACTGTGAGGAAAGCTTGAAACGTCGGCAGTTTGCAGACTTCTCTAAGCAGTCGGCGAACCACTCCAAATCCCAATCATCATACTCGTTACATCGGTCAATGATGGACTTTGCGACAAAGGAAAGTTCAGAAATAGGGCCGTGCACCTCGCCATGAAGTCCAAGGGCAATTTGGGTTGTGACACATTGTCTGCAGCCCATGTGACGCGCGAGGTTGCGCCCACGCATCACCTTGGAACACAGAGGGCACTGCAAAGATTCCCAAGTCGGATCAGAACTTTCGTCCCCCGCGAGACGAACAATCCAACGATTCCTTTCATTCGTTATACGAAAAGTAGGCCGATGAATAAGAATAAATTCACGCACATCACCAAACTCCGCCACAGTTTCCTTGCTCGCTAGTGTAGATAGCCGATTGACCAGCACATCCAACTCCACTGCTCCACCACAGCTTCGAATTGCCTCTCGAATAAAGCGTACACCGAGTGGAAAAAATCCCCGCTTCACGCCATGCTCATCACGTGGAAACTCCAAAGGCATAACCACATCCGAATAATCGGGCATCTTCCCATTTTGAATAGCTGTACCCCGAACACGGTGAAGAAGTTCTTCCTCCTGGCGCCGATCCATTTCCTTTCTATTTCGCTCCATCACTTCACGAAGACGCTTTCTTCTAGTGTTCTCATAATTCTTCAGGTAATCGGAAGGTAGTGCCTTCACATGCCCATGCGGCGCGTCAGCATCGGGATGAATCTCAGGGACGGCAATCTCCTGCGGCCGCGCAGGGGCATAGCTACTCGCCATGTTCATCGCCATCTGACTGTCAATAGTTTTCACTTGCAGCGTGTGTTTCACCGCCGCCGGTCTCTGCGTTCCAATGGTTTTTGTCAAAAACGCGCCGCTAGTACGCATGGCGTTGCTGTGCATTGCAAGAATACCCTGACTCCGCTCTGTAGTGCTAGTGGTGCTGGCAGTTTCCTTCTGCGTATCGGGGTCAATCTCCAACAAAATAAGAGAAACCAGCGGGGCACCAAACACCACAGCAATCGACGACTTTAAAAGCGTCTTAAAGTCATCCCACTCCGCAGTTCCTACCGCCGGAGCTGCCGTCGCTGCAAGACCCCGCAGACGCGGCCGAAGCGCGTCCAAAAAATTGGCATGCTGCTTGGCCAGACGATCTATGAAAAACCAAAGAACAAGGCGCCGGGGCCCTTGGGACGTGCGTAGGGCATTTTCCGTGGCATCCATAATTGCCTCGACGCTCGCCAAGTGAGACTCGCACTGCGTCGCAAGTTCCGCAATGTGTTCCAAGCTGCAGCCCTCTGCAAGCGAAGCAATCGCATCACTTGTCTCCCCCAGCGAAAGACCCATTTACGCAGCCAAAAATAAACTCATAGTGATACAACAACAGCAACAATAATAATAATAATAAGAGCATAGTAGATCGCAGCAAATGAAGAAGAATAAAAAAAGAAGGAATCCAGACGCACCCCAGAATTTAATCACAATAACAATGCCAACGCCAATAACCGTGAAAACATTCATCAGCAGAATATGTATATATATACGTATATATATGACGACGCAAAAAAAAAAAAAAAAAAAAAAAGCAAGAAAATAAAAAGAGCATAAAATTCACTTAAACTACAGGCTTTGTCCACATTAACCACAGCCTTCTTCTTTTCACCAACTATTTCCTCTTCCAATTTTTCGCTTTGAAATAAAATAAAGCCCAAAACTCAACGACAACAATACACCCCCCTTTTTTTTTTAAGGATATTGCGGAAATTCGGTAAATATGCCCCCCATTCCTTTCTTTTTTTTTTCCCTTGGTATGTGTTTTTATTTATATTCTTTTAGGTACATCCATACAAAGGACAAAAAAAAAAGCCACGCCGCAAGCGGAAACCCAAGAGACAATCATCAACTTCCGCTTATTTGCGCCGGTATTCGAGAGGCAAATTGAGCTGCAAAGGCCCGCTGAGATGGTGAAGGATTAATTTGCGAACGGGTAAAACGAATTAGTTGCTCCGCGTCGTCAAACGTCATCCCTCCATAGGAAGTCAGATAGCACATTGTCACCATCCAGCTACGTCCTTTTCCGGCCTTACAATGTACATAAACCACACAATTCTGCTCCTTGATGCAGTGATGCATCTGTTTCACGGCATACAAAACGCTACCAAAAGATACATTGGCCGTAGTATCTGGCATCGGCAGACGAATATATCGCACGGCAGGACTAACATATTCATGCCAACTCGACTCATCGGCAAAACTGATCATCTGAAGACCAAAACCCTGAACTTCCGCATCCTCCAGACATGCAATAACAAGGCCTAGCTTCTGCTTACGAGACTCCAACTGTTCTCGTATCTGCACCAGATGGTTGCCACTGCTACCAACCTTTGTGACCACGGGAAGAGCACCGAGAATAAGCCGATCGGTTATAAAGTTCCAGTGCAAAAAACCCGACGTAAGGCCAACTTTGCGTCCAAAGTAGCCCGGCACAAGAGTGGCAACAAGAGAACCCCAAAAATACGCCGCCTTTCCCGCACAGGCTAAACTCTCTTGTAAAGTGAGGAGCACATCGCCCGGGCCGTCAGAGTTTGTGGCAGCAGCCTTCTCGTGCCCTCCACGCAGCTGCAGCCGCCGCTCCCCCTCTTCAATAAATTCTTGGTAAAGCCTCTTAAGCCGAGCCAGTTCAAGCCTTTCCTCCTCGGAAAGCTCCCCGCCCCAGTTTACCCGCTCCAGCAATTCTGACAGGCGCTTCTCGTCCTCACGAGAGTAAATACTGGAGCTCATAACATTCACAACCTTTGATTCCACTCAAAAAACCGCCCACCCAAAAACAACAACAAGGAAACAATGAGAAAAAGTGCCCATCATTCCGTCTTTTTTGTTTGGGAAAGAGAGAGAGAAAATACATTTTCTTCTTTTCACGCTTCCCATAACCAAAATGACTTCACAGAGAGTAAAAATTTTAAATTTTAAGCAAATGCATCGAACACACACACAGACCTACATTTAATCAACAAAAACACAAAAGAAAAATAAAAGCTGGGGTGGAAAGCCCTCACAACGATCCAACACCACGAACAACACCGTCCCAGCGCCAACCAGGCTTGATGCCAAACGCATTGTCCCATTTTCGGTCAGTAGGACGACCTAGCGGTGGAAATCGCTTCGCATCGTGGGGGAGGTATTGGGAGAGCAGTTTATCGTCAACCATTCTTTTTTTCTCTGCGTAGCTCAGCGTAGTGAAGTACACTTGAAGCAAACCCTCGGAAAGTAAGCCCTTCCAATGCTCCGGAACGTCATGATCGACACGAAGCGCCAGGCGTTGCAGTCGGTCAACGACTATGGAAGGAGAAAAGAATGATTCCATCAGCTCTTCTTTTTGCTTTGTATCCTGACGCTCCTTCTCGTTGCATTTCCCCGGCGCAACACTCACCTCGTCTAAACTCCTGAGACTTTCATCGCTGGACTCCTGTCCACCTACACCCATAGCCATTAAAAAGTCGCTTTTGTTTTCCAACGCGTGTGGGAGAAGCGACCCTTCTGCGTAATCGTCATCATCGTCGCTGTCGTAACGAGGTCGCTTCATCAGTAATGAGATGCTTTCAATTTTTTTATAAAAACAATCGGAAACGATTATCAAAGAAAATAAAAATAAAAACAGCGTTCAGTTACACATACAAGGTCTAAACGTGCTTTCATAAAGTTCTAACACTAGGATTAATATATATACAATAAAAATATCGCTTATTTTCTATTCCGATAATGGTCCAGACTAAAATGAGGTGGAAAAACAACAAAATCAACTCTTTTCTTGTGCTTTCCCGTCGAGAAAAAAAGGGAACATCGCCCGCCAACCCCCCGCCGCAAAACAAGCACATATAAAGCAAAAGCCAGAGAAAAACATCTACAGAGAGAGAGAGAGAGGGAAAAAAAAGAGAAGAGTAACCTCTCCAAATAAGTTTAATCTCGGAAGATGTCAAGAGAGTTGCTGGTATATTCAATCTATCCGCAACCCATCTTCCAGTAAGACATTCATCCAGTTATGAAAGGTTAGCGCGATCAAGTGCCTTTGGTAAACGAATCGTATATGACGGCTCCTCTTTCATAAAATCCTCAAACCGTCTCACTCCACTGCGCACAGGTATTGTTTTTGAATGTGTCGAGGGGACATCATTGGTGGCATTAGTCTCGTCAGGCAGTGAGGGTTTAGAAGGAAACATGGATTTAGCTTGTAACGTTTCGATGGCGGGAGAAACCATTCCGCCATGCTGACGCCCTTGTGGCCTTTGCCGAGGCGTAGAAGTGGTAGAACTATTTGCTCGGGAAATCATTTCATTTGAAACCGCTTGATGAGCTACTTTTCGCAACTCCTCTACTTCCCGTTGAAGGTGGTTAACATGGCGTTCATAGCTTTCCTTCACCATCTGTATCATCTCCTTCACAGCCCCAGTTTCCATGTGCTGAGCACATAACCCCTGTAGACGGCGTAGCTCTGCCTCTGATGCCTCTCGCTGCCTCCGCTCCTCTTTCAATTCATTTATACACGATTCAAGATGCTGCTCCACCCTAGAACTGACATTGTTGGCCTCAAACAGTTTAGCACGCAGGTACTCCACATCTTCAAACTGAGTGTGGTCCATTTTCTTTTCGTGTTCTCTTCGTTGATTACTCACTGCCTCCAGAGAAATTTCACAATCTCGTCGAATCAGCTCCGCCCTTACCTGTGCCATCTCGGACTCACGTTCACTAAGCTTCTGTTCCAAGAGAAGGATACGGTTGCGATAAGAACGTTCACGCTCGGCATAATCCTCCAATTCCCGTTGATGATAATTAACAACTTCAAACCACTGCGATACATGCTGTACATCTTTTCGTGGGGAATCTTTTGGAAAAGCCCGGGATGCGACCAATCCATCCTCTACAGGCAAAGGTGCCGATGGTGGTGGTGGCGACGACGATGATAACGGAGGAAAATAAGGTACTGGGTTGTGTGTCTGGGTAGAAATGCTCTTTTGTGGTAATTTTTCTCCTTCGGGGACTGCACATGATGTCTGACCACGCAATTGCTGGGAGAGCTCTTCGCACCGAGTTTGAAGCTCACTCACTCTTGATTGAAGCATTTCTTCACGTCTTGTAAACTCTGCTTCCAGAGACGCGCAATCTCGCTTGGCTGTCAAGAGAGAATCCCGTAACTTTTCAACTCCACCCTCCTCATTGTTAACACGCTTGATCCGCCGAATCTGCCGTCTCGCATCCTCCAGCAGGGCCATATAGTGTTGAATATCCTCTCGCAACCGATTCATTGCCGGTTCCATCACGCGCTTGTAGGTCTCTAACTCATACCTCGCACTACAATTGTACGGATGCTTCTCCAATGAACTGCATCGGTCGTGTGACGGACGGCTCAATGACCGCCGACCATTGCCTGTGACGTCCCTGCGTTTTTTAAATCCTGTTTTATTACTGTCTAACGACTTCGTCCTCCGTTCAGATGGAGTGACAAGAAGGCCCGTTGGCTTTTGCTGTGGTGCCGCCAAGGAGGACAAATGATCGTCGGTAATTCCATAAGTGGGACTGTTTCCTCTTTCTTCCCCTTTTTTTTGTTGACCTGGATTTGGTGTGGAGTGTAAGGAAAATGACGATGATAACAATGATACCGATAAGGAAGGGTGCAGCGAAGTAGTTTTAGACAACCTCCTCCTTGTCTTCTCCCACGGGCCTAACAAACTCGGTTTGGGAACATCCTTGCGGGGTTGTACCTCCACCTGCTCGTCACAGTTCTCATTGGAATAATCTCCTTCTTTAAAACCAATTCTTTGGCAAGCCTCACTCACACTCGCACCAACACGTGAGCTGTACACACGACACAATGTATGTGCGATGCAGAAGGACTCCTTGAACGTTTCCCGCTGTTTAAGAGCTGCTACACTGGTTGGGGCAAAGCAAGAAATCCATAAACCCGGTTGTTGACCAAGAAGTGCGGGTTTTAGGAGAAATGAGAGTTTTGTTCCCGAAAACGTCATTGAAGGGGACCGGCTCTCTATAAGCGACGCTGCCGTCGTGATGCAGTGTCGAGTAGACCACATTCCTCGTGCCATTTCAGACACTGACAACGCGACAAACTGAATGGTACAATTCGGTAGACCCGATGCCTTTTGGGGGACAAGGATAAAACTAAAAATTTGATGCCGTTCAGGCAATGCGACTCGACGTGCATGCTGCATCAGCCTCGCAATATCTGCTTCGGCCCTAAGTTCCATGTAGGACGCGTCTTCGACGGACGTGAAAAGATCTTCAGCATCCTCAAAGATGATCGGCTCCTTCTCCGCAGTAACTGCACACGCTATATCCCTCAGTCGATTGTTGTCGTCCAGCTCCACAACAGCGATGTAAACCGCCCCCAGAATGCTTCTAAACTCCACCGCATCCATCAACAAGCGCCAAAAGAGTGCCAGAATACCCTCTTCTGGGTCCAGCAAGGTGTGGAACCGTGTCGTCTCTGTCCCGTCCACCACGACCACAACTTGTGGAGAAGATATAGGAGGCAGAACGGTGCGTATGATGGGCCTGACCGCCTCCTCAAAAAGACTATTGGCTGTTGTCGTGTAGTAATCAAAATTCATGTTTTTCCTTGCCCGGGCATCTGTTACATCCGCCATGATCGCCTCGTTCTTGTTGCGAAGAAGCGTGTAATACGAGACAAGTGCCTCGGCCGATGTCCCGCATATGCGCTGAATCTCCTCTCGTCGATACTCCCGCACCCCCACCAGCATGCAGACGCCTCTCCCTCATCGCAATTCCGCAAAAACAAAAAAAATAATAATAATAATAAATAAAATAAAATAAGCTGAGAGACAAACCATCAACATCGTGGTTAAAAACGCCCTCAGATCCAAAATTAAAACATAAAGAAGTGCGGGAGAGAAGCCTCCCAAAACGGAAATAACGGCAGTAAAAAAAAAAAAAATGCAGTAATTACATTTTTTGGCGTATCAGGGCCTCAGCCCGTCTTCCACAAAAGAATTGACATCTGACCAATATAAAAATAAATAAGGTGCTTGCTTTCGTGAACAACGTCAGCAGCAAAGCTTCGACCAGCAATGCATTGCCAGGTGGGATTGTAGCGCTTGTCAAACTCCTTCTTTATATGGGCGGCAATATCCTTTTCCATTTGGTGCTCCTTAATTGCCTTCGTGGCCACCGTCATTGCGTCATTCTGCATCTCCTCGCTGATGTCCGCGAACTTCACGTTTGGCTTCCGGTCGCTCATTAATGCAAAATAATGTGGGTTACGAGTAAAAAAAAAACGACCCCTTCCTCTGAAAATATGAAGATGAACAAGAGTGCGTTAAGACAAAAAAAGTAAAAAAGCATACAACACTGCGCATTCCTAAAAATGCATAATTCAGTATGATGGCAACAAAAACAATATATATAACAAGGGAATTAATACAGAACGACGAGAAGGACTAATAATAGCAACCTCCAAGAAACTGTAACACCACGCGCACTCCCCTCCTCATTTTTTCTCCCTGATTGCGGTTATTGCTGTTCTTTTTCGTTCTTCTAAATGCCTCGTTAACCTTGTGGTGCCTTGTTAGCGCTGGTAGTAGAAGAAGCGCGAGTGGTCTTTAACTCCTCCAAAAGCTGCCTATTAATTTGCAGAAGCCTAACAATCTTCGCCTGAAGGCCCTCATTCTGCTCCTGAAGGTCCCTCTCATGCTTTCTCAGTGCTTGTTCAATTTGCTCATGGGTCTCAACCTTGCTGCGGAGCCGGACCAACTCCTCGTCACGCGCATCCAATTCTGGCGCGTCTGCAAGGCATCGCCCGGGCTCTGATATTGTCTCCGCTTTTTCATGCCCGTCATTGTTTGACATCGTTTCGGCAGAGGATCCAACAATTGATAAAGCTGTATCTTTTGTGGCTTCCAATGGAAGAGCGTGATGGAATAACTCCGCGTGCTGGAGTGCCTCACGCAGTGCGTCAGCCACCTGTCGCACACCATTGCACAGGAGCTGCTTTTCCGTCACGTCACCCTCAGCGGCGGGTGAAGAAAAGATGACTCTTTGTACCTGCGACAGCTGCTCCTTCATCTCGTTAATACCACCCGTAAGTTGTTCTAGTTGTTGCATCAACGGCATAAACCTCTCCATTTCCGGCGTTTCATTAGAATCACCCGTTGGTAAGACCGGCAACTCCATTGTTTTCCCTTTTTGCAGATTCCGCTGTAGTTGGTGCACCTGTTCAATGAGGACCACCTCGCGCGCCAAACATTCTTCAATGGATTTAATGAGACGACTGTTGTGATGTTCAAGCTGTTCAAATCGCGCCACTGCGAATTCCTTCTCATGGTTGTTCTCCTTTAATTCTTTGCGTAATTCCTTCAATTCAGCGAGCGCAGCCGTTCGAGCTGCAGCAAGTGAAGACACCTCTTTGCGCAATGTGGTAATCTGTTCAGCTGCCTCCATGGCATCAAGCGATTCTTCAACCGGAACTTCGTGCATTAAAACTCTTTCCACGGCAGTTAAGCTGTGCTGATCAATAATTCGCTCACACCGCGCCAGTCGCTCCAGTGCCGCATCACGATCCACTGTAAGTTTTTGCACCTTCTCAAACAACAGGCTGATCTGACGTGCATCCGAGATGGAAGTGTCCAGAAGACTCGTCTTACTGATCTCATTTGTGACCAAATTATCAGAAACAAACTGCAGGGCGTGAACCAATGCCTCTCGCATCATCGATTGGACCTCTTGCTGTTGCTGCGCCATCATAATTTCAGCGCCAGATGTAACTTCACTGTGTGAAACCGTAGGAAGAAGTGATTGCAAAGACTCCAGCAACTGCTTCACCTGCCGTTCAAAAGACGCCATATCTTTCTTTTGCCGAATCTCTGACTCTTCAATCATCCTTTTAAAGGATGACATTGTCCTATTCAAATGCATCTCGCTTTCCGCCAGTACCTTTTCCGCACTTTCCGTAAGACGCTCCGAGGAAGAAAAACCGCACGCTTCTTGGTCGATTAACAGCTGCTTTTCTACACGGTTTAGAGCAGCAGACATATCCATTACAGTCTGCTCTGTCACCATCAAGGCATTGCTTGCATTTTTCGATGCCTTCTGCTGAATCTCTGATGACGCCACCGCCACCGCACTCCTTGTGTCTGCGTCCACCAGACCATTTCGAAACCGATCAAGTTCTTCCTCGTAATAATGACGCAGCGAAGCCAAGGTGTTCGCCACCTCATCGTTCGCGGAGTCATCTTGCATTTGCTGCAGCTTCTTCTCCAGTAACGCGTTTCGTTGCTGTTCCGCAAATAACTTTTCCCGAGTAACGTTAACCAATGTTGCCATCTGAGCCAAGTCATCAAGTGCCTTTGTATGGTCCGCCCGAAGCAGCGTAAGTTGCTGTACTAGAGCATCGTTACTGCTTGGACGAATCCGCTCACGAACAAGATCAACCAATCGTTGTTCCACCACTTCGCGCCGTCTTTTTTCTTCAAGAAACCCCTGATGCACTGTCAGAGATTCCCGCCGTAGAGACTCCAGTGACAACTCCAACTCCCTGTATTTCTCTTCGGCAGTCATGATACGTGCCTCCTGCTTCTGCCATGAGTCCACCAACTCTGAGAGTGTCATATCTTTATGCTCCAAGAGTCGAAGAGCAAAATACTCCGGCGCGGTACGTTTTAAATCCTCATTAGGAGGTTCTGTGCCTTGGCGAGGGGGGACAAATTTGGGTGGCAAAATAGCCTCAACGATCCCCGCAAGTTCCAATTGATTCTCCAGGAGCTTCACATGTGTCTTGGCCTGACGCAACTTTGTTTCGGCAAGATCAACATCTTTGCTCTTTGCGGCAAGGATGCGAACAATCTTGATGAGCGCCATGACCTCTTCATGTTGACGCAGCGAGGCATTTTGATAAAAAGAAAGAGAACTTTGGAGGCGAGCGACTAAAATGTCCCTTTTGAATGATAAAAGTTCCGCTTTCATTGCCCGACGAGAGGACACCTGAATGGCCTCAAGTGAATTTCGAAGAAGCTCTTGCACATGCAAAATAAGTTTATTGTTTGTTTCCCGTTCCCCGGCTAGTTGTGATGAAAACAACGCAACTGCTGTCTCATGGGCCCTGCAGAGACCACTTGACACCCCCTCTGCAGCCAAGGAAGCAGAGCTTAGTAGCTGTTCTTGAAGCGTTGCTATGAGATGACCCTTTCGACGCGCATCATCAGCGACAGCGATGTGGTTCAATGCGTCGGCAACTCTGTTCCGCTGACTCTGCACAATTAATTTCCACAGCTGCACAGCGGAACCGCCAGAGGCGTTCAGCGCCACTTCCATTTGCCGGAATCTCTCCAACAGAGACGCCAACACCGCTCCATTCACCTTCCCAACGCTACCCACAATGTCCTCGGTTTCTGCTGCCACGCTCTGAATTGCAGCAGTAACTTCTTCCAACAACACGTCGTCGACCTCATCTCTCCCTCTCTTTCTGCCAGCGATCATGGCCGCACAGTACGCACCCTAAAAATCCCTTTTTCCACCCCCTTCCAAAGTAAAAAGGCATTTCAAAGATATTTGCACACAAAAAAAGCAGAAAGAAATAAACAAAAAATTTTATTATTATTTTTGCAGGGAACACAGCTGGAGAAGATGCTGGTGGCAGACCGCCGTAAAACGCATCCGCAAAGAAACATAAAAAATATCAGCAACACACAAAAAGAAGGAGAGAAAACAAAAATAAATCAAAAAAAGTCTATGAAAATTGTGTGGTTCACGTCACATTCCAAAACAAAACGCCTACAGTAAACGAAACAAACACGCACAAAAAAAAAAAAAAAGGACCCTTTGTAACGCAGCAAATCCCTCTTTTCTTTATATCTATGTAAAATAACGAAGAAAGTAGATAATTTGAAAGGGGACAATCAACGCACGATGGTAGATTTCTCCCAAAAATAAATAAATAATAAAAAGTAAAAATAAAACGCAGGGCAAATAAAAATCTTGGGTCGGTAAGAAGTTCGCCTCTTTCGTGCTTTACAACTCGTCCGCATCGTACGGCGTCTTCCGTAAGGAAGAGAAAACAGGTATTGGAGGAATCGATTCATCATCGGAGTCTTCCACGTCCCACTCATGAGATGGCTTCGCCTGTAAAATAACTGGCGCGTTACCCTCGCCTCTCCCCGCTGGTGATGTATCTAATTTCGGTGGCTTCGAGTGAGCCCGTCTAAAAATTGGTGAAGCTTTGTTGTTCGCACCTGCGACCCCGGCGTCCACTATGGACAGTGAGGCAGTAGCGGAGACGTTCGAAGACGGTGACTCATCAACTTGCTTCCCAGCAGGTGGTGTGGTTAGCAACGCAAGCTGTCGGGCCACTGCAGACTGCAAAATAAGCATATCGTTCAGCTTGTCATCCATGACCTTGGCGTTGTGCGATGTCATTCTTGCTACTTTTTTAAGGGCATCTAGAACTGGACTGAGGTCAACGATTTCTTGCGGTGGATTTGCCGCGCAAAACTCTTGCAAAACACGTCGAACATCGCCAGGGAGTTTCTCGTGAGACGCATTTATTCCGTTGCCGTCCTCATCGTAATGCATTTTTCGTGCAAAATTATTGCTGTTGTTGTGTAACTCGTCCTCAGTCGCGTAAATAGCCTCCGCAGTTTTTTTTATCGCAAAAGGTTGATGAGGGAGAACACTCTGTAGCGTCTCCGAGACCGCTTGGGAAACAACAGTATATAATTCGTCAGGCTGCTGCTGCTGCTGACAAGACAGGCTATACTTACTCCTGTTGACGTATACGTCTGGTTTAACATCGACATTGGAATAAATGGAAAAAGGTAGTGTCCCTGGTGTCCAAACCTTTTCCGTTAAACCCTGTTTTTCTGGTGTCCTTTCAAGACACATGAGGTTTCTTTCTTGCGAAAATAAAACATGTCGCTGCAGCAGCCACTGCAACAAATGAGCACGTCCTTCCATTGCTTCCGTCTCCAAACGGTGTCGCTCACACATTTGTGTAAGAAAAAATTCAGTACGGAGCATGTCGTCAATCTCCTCCTGCATTTCCCTTTTGAGATTGTCTTCTTCCGCACGTTCCTCGGATGACTGCACAAGACTTTCTTCTCGGGCAGAAAGCTGTTGACGTAGCGTTGAAATTTGATCCTCTCTAGCCCTCAGCTCACGCTGCAGCTTCTCATTGAGTTCATTCAACGTCCTCTTGGACTGCCAAAGCTCCGTCAAAAGCCCTCCTTTTATGTCAGAAGTTTTGCTCCCACCACCTCCATTTCGATTTTTCCCAGCATCTCGGGTAATAGAGGGCGGGAGAGACCGGACCAAGCCAGGCAAAAGACCACCCCGCATAGAAGATCCTCCTTCATTTTCTTTGGACAAATTCAAAAACAAAAAATTCTGATGTGGATAGGAACGGTAAATCTCTCCGTCTACCTCCACAAGACTGAAGTGCCTTGCTTCCAGTGCAGACCGCCAGCCATCCTCTGTGGATGATAATGCCGCCCTAGCGCATCGCTCATTCTCCAGGAAAAGAAACATCTCTCGTTGGTGGTAGAACGCAATTTCACGCCTGTAAAGCTGACGCAATGAATCTAACTCGTATTCAAGGCGTTGCGACCTATCTTCCATCTGTTGTAGCTGACCAATAAGCGACTGGATCTCGCAATCCTTAGACAAACTCTGTTGCCTACCGCGTTCAAACGTTAAAAGTGTCTGCTCCATTCGGTTTACCGCATCCATACGCTCCCCGTCGATCTGCCCAACCATTCGCCTCAGCTGTGCAATCTCACCCAAGTACGACGCCTCCACACACTTCAGGGATTCACGAATGCCGTCAATCTGCGCACATCTTGCGCAGCCCAGGCTGGAGGCCAAGAGACCCTGCGTGATATGCTCAACAATTGGCGAGGGCTGCTCCCTCACCGTCCCTGTCGCCGTGATGGAGGACGCTCCAGGACTCACATGACCAAAATTGATGTGAGCGGCCCTCAAGACGTGACTAAAATCGTCAATGGGAGGACTGTTGGGGCACTCGCCGCCACCCGCAAAGACAGTTTCCGCATCATGTGACCGCCTCCCCCCACACAAGCACACCGATCCTTCCCTCGCTGCCATAGGGCCCAAATTTTGTGTACAGCAACGGAGCTAAACACGCCGTGCAAAAAGACTACGAAAAAAAATATATGCAAAAATAATTTAAAAAAGAAAAAAAAAGATCTACCTGCAAATAAGGCGTATAAAACAAAAAGAGAGAAAAGAAAAAAGAAGTAAAACGCTGGTAAAGTGGAAAAATAATAATAATAATAATAATAATAAAAGAATAGGAAGAAAAACAAAAAATAAAGGTAGAAGAAAAAAAAAATTTACAAAGAAGAATTAACAAGGGATCATCCACAATTGTCATGCCTCATTGACACACACACACACAAAAAAAAAAAAAATAGAGGAAAAAAAAAAGTTCAGTCAACCACCGAGTGCGCCAACACACTTTTTTGTACGCTGACACACAAGAGATTAAACACATAATTTTTTTGTTTCATTATTATTGTTATTGCTTTCCCTCTTCTGCAAACCAGTCTCTGGTGGCGGCGTTGAACGTGAGGCAGTGTAAAGGGTGAGTGGAGGTTGGCGAATAGAAAGAAAAGACAAAAAAAAAAAACGGCCATACAATACACACATGTTTATAACCATGTGAAAATCCATTGGCCCAAATGGAAGAAAAAAAATGTAAATCATGTCGCACCCCAAGGCCAAGGCGAGAAGGTGCTGGAAGAAGATGAGGAATAAAAAAGCGGGCAAGTAATATCAACAGCGAAGTGAGCCCCATTTCTTCCACGCCAGCTAAGCACAACATGCAAAAACCAATTCGGACCTTATTCTTTCATTTTCTTCGTTGTTGTTTTTCTTATTATTATTATTATTATTATTATTATTATTATTATTATTATTATTGCTTCTTTTTTTTTTTTTTTTCCTTTTTTCCGCGTGTTTTTGTTAAATAACAAAAGTGATAACTAGCGTGAGAGCAATGACAGACCCCTATATAACGACATCAAGACAAATCACTTCACCACACTACAGTTTTCGCGGAGGTACAGCACTACCACCATACCCTACGTAGGTGTTAGAGTTGTCATTATATGGACGTCGTCGTTGGGGGATTCTATTGTTCATTATATGACCTCCTCTTGTGGCTGGACGTGTCCCCAGTGGCTGTGGCAGCGACGTTATTCCAATGCCTGACCGTAATGTTCCTCTATCGCCAACTGAATGGACAAGACCCCCACCGCCCACACTATTAAAGCCGCCCACGTTTCCGTTGCCGCTAATAACAACACCGCCCCCACGCCCCACATGCCGACCGTTGTTGGGTGACGATTGACCCAACCTTTCTGGTATAGTGGAGTGTGTTGGGTGCTGCTCTGCTAAATGGCATATACTCTCACCTATTTCGGGTTTTAAAGGGACGCCATCACCCATTTTAGAAATTGGAACGCTGAGAATGTTTCTCATCTCTTGTTCCTTCAGGAACACATGGTGCTTCATCCATTCTACGGTACAGGAAGAAAAACCATTCTTGTCAGCACTTCCGTCTGGAAGCAAACGCGCATACCCAAATATGACCGGGTACTCTTGCAGCAAAAAAATAATGATCACAGGTCCTCTCTCTAGCGTTGCATAAAAAGCACGTCTATTCGCTGGATTAGTCCAGAAAACACCTTCTTCAACTGATTTCTCCACTTCATCCCTTCGAATTAGGGCGACAAAATAATAGGCACTTGTATTTATAACACCCGCATTCGCTGCAGTTGAAATTTTCAAAAAATTTCCAGATGTCTTGCCATTCATTCTCCTATGATTCCCACCGCGATTGTGGTTGAGTGCCGGTTCGGAAAAGGAAGCAATGTCCGTTCCAGTGACCAATATATCTGGGACAGAAGAGAGTTGTAGTGTCGTTCGCGTGGGAATTTTGTCGCTGAGAGAAGTATAAATAAACAGACGGGGAAAAAACTCCAGCACAGGAGGAACCATCAGAAGTTTTGAAGGGTCCTGAAAAACCACCCAACCCCTTCCGGTGCATTCACCCGAAGGAGCTGTAAAAACATCCGCCTCCGCAACCATGTCAAACGCTTCAAAGTATCGTCCCAGCATCTCTGCCGTTGTGTTTGGTGGAAGATTCGTCACGTAGACACAGACGTTTTCACTTGTCATTGGATGCAAATCACCTGTGGTGGGTTCAGGTATGTACGCCTCGTAGTGGCCATATGGAATCAATTTACAGGCTGTAACGCCATAATCCGCCGCATCAGCCGAAATAGGCACCTCACGAGGGGGCAACTCACTGGGGTCATACAGCACCGACCCCACGGGAAAGCGTTGATAAAGCGCAAGCCTCCCATCCTCAAGGAGTCCCATTTTCTCGCCATTTACGTACACAAACATATAATCGTAATTCATTTGTACTATGGAAAAGGTTTGCAGCTTAGTACCACAATCAATAATTGTTTCCTCTAATTTGTGCGTGTGCACAGGAGAGAAAAGCAAAGAGGTTAAAAAGAAATTTGTTTATTTATTTATATATTACCCTTGAAATAAAACCAGTTTCACACATACGCAATGTTATATATATATATATATATATATATTCCTATTGCTTGTGTTTATATGTATACCGGTCCGTATGTTGTTATTTCTCAATCCTCCTCCAAACGAAGGCCCCTTCTTTCCAGAACAATTTCCACCTCAGAATTAGACGGAAGTCGTGTAACGTGAAGAATGCGAAACAGAACACCATCCTTCTCGATGCAAGCACGTGGGTTTTCCCAAGGCAAAAGCCTTGCAAAATCCCCGGCGCACCACCGCCACAAGAAAGGCACCAACGGTGCAAATCTCATATCTCGCAAAAAAAAAGTTGCGTGCGTGGCAAATGGAACCCCAGCACAAAAATGCGTGAGTCCAATAACACTGTTCGCATACATAAAGGCAAATTGGGCGAAAAACGTCCTCACAGCATCTTCTTCCAAGCCCAATGCGCGCGATAAACGTGAGAACGATAAATTTAATATCTCCGGCATGTCCTCTGTAACTGCCAAACGTTGTTTCACAGGCACCAAGCCAATGCAGCCACTCACAATCACACACCGTTCAGCGTTTGTGTTAACAAGGTTAGAAAAGGAATGCGGCCCCATGGAAACTGGCCCGCAACAACTGCTGCTTCGTACCTGCAGTGTCGCGCGCTGAATAAACTCTCGTGGGGCCGAAAGAACCTCCAGACAAAACGCTTTTTTATCCGAAAGCTCTGCAAAAGCGCACCCGGGTGGTTGAGGGTTGGGGAAAAAATGAGCAAACGCCTCAAAAAAAAAACCAAAGTACCGTATAGACGGAGAAAACACAAGCATAAAAAAAACTTCACGGTTTCTTCCAGACATGTCTTCTACAATTCTTTGCAAGACGCCTGTCACGCAATATTCCACCTCGTCCTCGGTATGCAAAACGTCACTCTCGTAGACATCGCAGCAGTTGTCGCCCCAAAACTTCGCATCAATATTGGAAGGCCTAAAGCTCTTCTCCCATTCAAGGTTTTCATTGTACACGTTAATAAGCTGGTCTACTCGAGGCAAATGGCACATTCTATCAGAAGGAAACGTCAGCGTCGGAAGTCGCAAAAGCAACTCTTTACTCAAGGCCCTTTCTTCCATTGTCTTGTCGCGCAGCTTCACCTTGAAGCGCGCATAACCAGAAGGAGAATAATCGTTATCATCCACAATGACGCGTTCAAGCAACGAAACCCCCAGACACTGATCCCTGAACAGTGGACAGTCCAATACAATGGTCTCAAATTCACCTCCCTCACCGGCACTGTGTGCCCCATACAATCTTTGTGCCTTCTCCAGTGTGGGGCGTACATCCTCCAAAGACAAACCAACGTGAATCCTCGGGTCAAGTCCAATGGACGCCGTCTTGACAAGAATAGCATGCACATGTAACACGGCGGCTATATCAAGAACCTCCTCCGCTGGGCGTTGCCAAAGAAAAGCAAGTGACTGGAGACCTAGGCGGCCACATACATCCTCCACGCGGTAACGTTGGTAGTGGGACAGAATCGCACCCGTAGTTACCCCTTCCACCTCTGCAAATTCCTCCTTGACGGAGTGAAGCAGACGATAAAGGGTCTCGACCTCATCCTCATCATCGCGTTCCTTCGAATAGTGAAGGTCCTGCACCTTCGACTGGCCTGCCCGAATGTATGCTCGACGAAGCGGCAGGCCCATGCAGTGGACTATAGATTCTACCGCTTCATGGCCCACCGTTTGAAAGAAGTAAGAATCAAGCTCGTGCACTTCTTCAGGCCCCTCATCGCCTGTAGGGCAAATGTTTGCCACAACAACAGGGAAATGCCCATATCGCATCGCCAATAGTACCGAAAGAATACTATCTTTTCCACCAGATATGAGGGCAATGGTTTTCATGAGAGTTTTTCGGAATATTATCTTTGCCCCTAACACTCCCCCTTTTGCGCCGTGAATTCAGCGTGAATTTATGAGAACAGCAATTAACAACAGCAACAACAAACGAGGATGAGTTGGAAGGGGAAAAGCACATCAACGGACATCTTTCTGATCGATTTCCAACAATCCATGAACGCACGACCGCACGAAAAAACACCTGGCAGGTATCTCACAAACAAAATGCATGAAAAAGAAAAAGGCTACACATTTATATAAATAAAGAAAAGACAACAACAAAAGTGCAAAAATATCGATAAAATGATAGGCAAAAGCGTAACCAGCACCTGTGAGCCATGCATGCAAACAAACAAACAAAAACTCTCTCTTTATCCCCGCCTTCTTCATTTGGGGTTGGGAAAAGCGGAAGCATCGGGAGTTTTGCCTAAGTATTTCGAAAGTGTATAGGCGGCGATAGACGCAAATAACAGCGCGCGAAGCGTGTTGCAGTGAACCTCCTGAAAGAGAAAGCAACCAACGATAATCAAGCTGGCCCTCCTTTCATCATCTGTGGGACCTCTTCTACGCGGCATAACTTTCTCCGGCTCTTCCTGTCTCTCCCCTTGGCGTCTAGCGCAATCGTGCTCGACGGGAAACACCTCATCGTTGGAAGCCCCCCGACTTGCACATTTATCCACATCAGGAATAGACATTGGCACCACTGTTCCTCGCAAAAAAAAAAAAAAAAAAAAAAAAAAAACAAGAGTGTAAAAAATGTACAATGGTAACGTCAGAAAAATTAAAACAAAAAGCACTCATGAATAACAATAAAGAAACAAGCGCATATATATATATATATATATATATATATATATAAAGTTTAATTAGCCCCCTTTCCTCATCAAGCAGGTTTTAAACACACGCACTCACCGCCGCTCCCAACATTCATCTGTCTTTGTTCTATTCACGCAGTTGTTCAGTTACCTCTTTTTATAATCCTTTTCAGTTTAACTACTACACGCAGCAACTGATGTTGTTGCTTGCGAAACACCGGGTCTGATAGCTCGTTAAGGGCGTACCGCTCAACCACGTCCACATGCTGACAGGCAAATTCAAACGTTGCCCCAATTTCACCTAAAAGTTCGAGGTCGCTCTTCGACAACTCAGTACTGCCTCCGGTGTCCACATTTTTTTCCATGACTGGAGCGCCCCGGAACGACTGGGAGTCACGGTTAGATGAAAAGGCATCTTTACGGTTACCTCTGGACGTGTTGCTGGTAGAACGCTTAGTGACCGGCGAACGACTACGACGTCGCTTTCGGGTGCCAACTGTCGAAGAGATCTCTTCCCCGTACTCGGGCAAAATAGGCAGAAACCGATTTCGTACCTCTGCATAGCCCTCCTGGTAAAACCTTTTCGCATCAAACGTAGTGACAAAAAGACAGTGAATGCCTTGTTGGTCAACTGTAAGTTTCATGGGATAATTCCGAAACGGTGGTTGGCGCAACAAGACATCCTTGTCCAGCGTTTCCCGCTCATCCCCAAGGCCATCGCTTGGGATAAAGCACTTTACAAATTCTCTTTCACCGCCCGGTGGTGGTTTCGCGAGATCAACCACCGGTTGTCCCTTCTCGGCCTCCACACCTCGCTGGGCAAACTTGGCTGGCGCCTTTTCGTCGCTGATAGCCTGGACCTCTTTTACTTCCGGTGGGGATTCGTACCCTGTGGGCGGCTCATGTACCAGTGCTAAAGAGGAGGAAGGCTCCAACGACACAGACTCCTCTGTTACTCGGATCGCATTGTATGTCATGTGGGACGCGTCAACTTCCTTCGCCCACTCGGCGGGGCCCAGCGCATGCATTAGAAGTAGTCTACCCTGTGGTGACGGATCCACCGTGGCTCCTTCTGAGTTAAGCAATACAACGTCTGTATTCGCCTCAGATGTAGCCATGAGGACTGCAGCTGTTTGTGTACCAGAGTCAGTCATGTTACGAAGCCGGTTATTTCGAATTGCATTAGTCCATGCATCGCAAAACTGCTCGGCGATAAATGCCAAATGCCGTTCCATTTCTTGTCCAGCCTCATTTGGAGGAATTGAGGGCTGCCGCAAAAGCAGCTCCCCTCCCCTCATCTCCACATGCAGCACAGAACCCCATTGTTTCTGGAGTACGGTGGCCAAATTCACCTCGCCTCCCATTTGAGATAGTTGCAGTGGCCGAAATCCGTAGTCCTCTGCAATGTTATTTAAGCAAGACAAAGAAATCGGCTCTACATCTGAAGGAGGAATAAGTGCCGCTAATAATAACGCAGAAATGTTCCACTGTGAGCTGTCATTACTGGAATGAGCCACCTGCGGTGGGTACACCAGAAGCCCATCTATACAATCTTGCAACCATAGGACAGTAACCGTGATTGCTGTCGTCGTCTTGGCTGACGTCGATGGCGTTGTCCATGTTGTCCCATCATGTTCTTCTGTCTCGTGGCATCCATTCACAACAGGTAAAATGAGGGACGAGTTCACTGAGTCTGTTGCAAATTCCGTCGCTGTCATGGATTCATTTGTCGTCACAGGTGGCAGCATCGCGACATGAATAGTCCTTTTTTCTTGCTCCTCATTTTCATCAATATTCTTGACTTCCCCTGAGGCCCCACCGTTGTCTTCCTCGCCAGAGTCACTGTCCAGAGAGACGCTGCTTTCCCTCTCAACGTCAATTAAGGCAACTGAAGAAAAATCGGAACCTTCGGAGTCGGAGGAAGACAAAGATGAACTTCTTTCCCCGTCTTCGCGGGACAATCTAGGCTTCTGTAGGGTGCAGGAAAATGAGTTTTCCCCCTCCTCAATAACGTAATGCGTCGCATCCTCGTATTTACTAACTAAATATCCACCATGTTCATTGATCATCATCACAACCGACGATGGGTCTGTAACCTCCGGCGATAGGTAAAAACGGTATTGGGAAAACAGCCGTGCCCGAGAAAAAGAGATGCAGGACGAAACGGCGGTGTGCGGAAAGCGAACGCGGCACTCGGCAATACGCAGGCAACAGGAAAGAGCTCTTAAAAGAGCAAGAGATTGGCAGGGGTAATTCGTCTCGTGCCGCACCTCCACAACCTGAGACCACACCGCCGTATGCCACGCCGCCCGTGACGTCGTCACAACCACGGAAACAGGGTACTCCTCAAGAGTGCAGTTCAGGCAGGACAAACGAAAATTCTCGTGTCCGGGTTCCCGGAGGATGGTTCTTATTTCATCAAATGCGTCCCATCCAAACAAACGCAAAAGAGACGCCGTTTTCTCTGTCTTCCAGGGAGTAACCAAAACTACGGAATTGCCGGTGGCCCTCAGTGTCTTCAAAAAAAAGGATGCGGCGGGGTACGATACCACAGAAACGGCCTTGCCATCAACCACTGCAATGCGCCGCTGGGGCTGTCCCGGCTGTCCCTCCAGATCGGACAACGTCACAGTGCGGAAGGTCAGCAGCACATCCACATCAACAAAAAACTGCACACCGCGCCACGTGGAACGGGTCCCATCCATGCTGCTGGCCATTCGATTTTAGGGTCCTCGCCGCTAAAACATACAAGCAAAAAGAGAAAAAGATAATAAAAAAAAAAAAAAGGCGTTTGGAGTTGATAGTCACGTAAAGAAAGAAGATGTCACGATGCATGCATCTATAAGTGAGCAGTTGGAGCATCCAATTATGTATCCGTTTTCTCTCTTCTTTTAGGTGGAAAAAACATCCGTCAACAATTTTTATTTTTTGTTTTAGAAAGAGAAGTTGACTCCTCACTGTCATTGTCACCTTGAATTTCTCAACTGTACCGAATCCCCAACCTCTGCATTCCCCGCGAAATTACATTTAACTGGAGACAAACCGTTCCACCACTTTTGGTCTGCAATTTGAAACGCTCGTCGTTGGTGTGTATAAGCGCCTTATCACGCAGTACCGGATTCCCGCCAAGTACGACAAGTCGAAGCGCCTCGTAAATGCGAGTGAAAAAGCTCGGACTCCAGTAACATGGCTTCCATGTCTCTACCACCACCTCCTGTTCTTCCATGCTGGGCGGCGGCACAAAGGCGACACCGTATCCCTCCAGATCCTTTCGGCCATATTGGTCAATGGACCACACCTGCAGTGATATCTTGGGCCACCCCTCTATGCTGTTCGTCGTAAAGTGGACATCTAATGGAAAACACCACAAAACACTACCGTCCCCACCACTCTGCATGATATGAGTGCAGCCGGACGTACGACCTTCCACGACGCTCCAGTGCTCCCCTGTGACAATCTCAAAGATGCAAAAGTAGCTCCTCCTTCCAAAATTTTCCCCGGACATCAGATCTCCAATAACGTGAAGCTCAGCCATCTGCCAAACTTAACAATGCAGCGCTCTAAAAAAAAAAAAAAAAAAAGAAGGAGAGAGAGAGAGAATAAGAATAAGAATCGCACACACGCAAACAAAACAAACAAACAAACAAAAAAACATCCAGAAGAGAGAATTCAAACCAACACATCCGCCAGACGCAGTGTATGTGAAACAAATAAAAAAGAAACGATACAAATAAGAACGCACACACACACACACAAAAAAAAAAAAAAAGGCCATACCCAAAAAATCACAAAAAAAAATAAATAAAATATATATTTAAAAAACTGTGTATGCAGTAAAAGGTAAAAACGTTACAACTAGTGGGACTGAACAACATGCATGCTCCAATGCGCCGGCGGAATCACATGTTGAGGCAGTTGTGGGGCCGACGGCGGAACAAAACTCGCACTATGACCTTCCCCACCCAGTACAACCAGTGGAAACAAAGGCTCAGGATCCTCCACCCCTCTAAACCTAAAAGCCGCACCCAATGGTTGTCCATTGAGAGAAAAATGAAGTTCTTTTCGAATCAGACTCAGGTAAACGGTAATATGGGAGCCGCAATGATAAGGGCATCCATATGGAACCCCTGTTTCATCATCAGAGCACGCCACAATTGTACCATCCGAGCGGAATAGATAAGCTGGGCTTTTTTGGTGCGCACCTCGATAATATTTGGTGGTTATCCCAACCGCAAACACGCTTGGCGGTGTATGCGTCGATGAAGGGTGAGCATCAATCCGTACCTCAAAAACAAACTCCCCCTCCGCAATACCGACCGTTCCAAGCGCAAACATTGGAATTTTCGCGCAAGGAACTGCCTTCCCAGTTTGCTCCTTCTCCAGGGCAATCAATTGAAGAAGTCTTGACGCATCCGCCATGCATGTCGTCCCATTTCGAGAAATGAGAATATTCTCACTTCGCTGTGCGTCCCAGCGAAGAACCGGCCACGACACGGAAACTTCCTTTGTTGAAATTTGCTTTTCCCAACCAAGCGAAACTGGAGGTGTTTTAATACGACGATGTGGAGGCAAATATGAATCGGCGTTTTGGCAGTAAAATGTGCCGCGTCTCTCATTATTCTCATCCGCTACAAAAGGTGTCGGTTTGGCCTTTTGCACAACATACCCAACCCCACTTTCGCAGAACCCAGCAAAACGGTGTGAAGGATATTTGGCTGCTCCACTATCATCTGTTCTCCGCGTGTTCTCGACACCTTCAACAGAGTTTCGATGGGATATAATAGCTCCTTTGACCAGTGCGCTCATATAATTTCGACTAATGCCGTCGGTAACATTTTCGGGAAGCAGAGAAAGAGGCAACGGCGGTGTGTGGAGAATACGTCGGTAATAATGTGTCACACTCGTTTTGGTGTTGAAGGAGGAACAAAGTTTTTTGATGCGAGCCAAACGTTTCTCGTACGTCACAATTGAAAAAGCCTCTGGTTCATTCACGTTGGAATTGTAAACTTGAATCTGTGATTCCCCAGACAGTATTTTTGATTGTGGCTTCGTCTTTATGAACGCCTGATACAGTTCTATTAATTCCTTCATGGCTGTCAAACTCTCCTTGTACTTTGCCTCGCACGCCTCAGCAAAGATGGTTGCCTCCCTTGGAGACGGTTTCTGTGCCAACGGTTTCGGAGGACTGGGAGAGGAAACAAATGTTTGGGGCGAGATGGGCGACACACCGACGCCAGGCATACCTTCCTCATGTGTCTGTGGCTGCAGCACCGCTTGTTGTTCTCTTTGTTGATGATGGTGATGGAATCCCCTTTCTTTTCCTTCCTTCTGCGGCGTTGATTTATCAGCCTGAGAAATTTTCTGACCAGTGATGCCAAAGGAACCCAAAATCAGCTGCCGCTCACGTGTGAAGGAGTCTGAAGGCTCGAAACGCAGCTGGGCGTGTGCGTCAGAAGGTATCTGAATAAATTGATGACGTGCATCTAGCGCACGCTCCAAGTTGTCGCGGTCTCGCTGAGTCAAACGCCGCTCCATCTCTAGCTGATGTCGCTGCGTTTCAAGCAGACACCGCGGGGACAAATGACTTTGGGCAGCCTCTAAAGACAAAGGTTTTGGAGCATTTTTCGCCAGCAGACCAATTCTGGACGCACCCGATGATAACTTTGAAGTTGCAACTTCCACCTTACCAGACGGCGGTTCGTAGATGTTAGTGTACACACCATTCGCAGGGCTGTTGAATGTCGATAAATTCCTTACGTTTGGAGAACTCTCACGCAAGAGCTTCTCCAGCGGAGTCACCACATCATCGTCCATATTGCTGCCAATCCGTGTGTTTCGCAAAAACAACTCATTGTGGTCAT
Organism: Trypanosoma cruzi; assembly: GCF_000209065.1. Lineage (NCBI taxonomy): Eukaryota > Euglenozoa > Kinetoplastea > Trypanosomatida > Trypanosomatidae > Trypanosoma > Trypanosoma cruzi. The sequence goes on from NW_001849559.1 coordinate 86,607, forward strand.
CCATATTATCTAACACAGGGCTATAGGGCTTCGGTTTAACCGGCGGAGTAGTGTACCTCTGATCTCCCTCCATGTCCACTTCGCCAAAACACAGCGTATCAAGATCCAACTGAACTGCATTCAAAAGCAAATCACGGCCATTCACCTCTTCTTCTTCAAGGGAGCAACGAGCAACGTGTTCCTCCTCCACAAGAAAAGCCGCAGCGTTGCGCTCGAGTTCCATTAACTCACGCCGCAAAAAAACAGAGTGCGTCTCCTCAGCAGTCGGCATAAGATCGTCCTTGTCATTGTATTCGCGCTGTGTTGAAAACAAATAGCGCCCAACAGATCGGCTTGTGGGCGGGATAGACACACTCTCTTCGCCGTTCATCAAGCTCAGCAGTGCTTCCGTTTCTGTAGGCACTGGCTCATTCTCCCCTGAGAATAATGAGTGGCTTTTCCCCCGTTGCGTGTAGTCTATAGGAGTCTTGTTTTCACACATCGGCGCGGGTGATGACGGAGACTGTGTTGTGGGTACAAAATAATTCTGGAAAAAAGCGACTGTCTGCGGCTTGTGTAAGACCATGGCGTGTGGAAAAGCAGAAACACCGCTGCCTGCGCACTCTTTTGGGTCATCCTTCCGTTTCATTGCCCCCCAAGCGGTGCCAGGGTCTTTTCCCAATTTCTGGATTCCCTTTTCCTCTTCCGCTTCTTCATGTGCCATCCCAGTGCCGGGGTCCAATGCCTTCATTGTCCCCACGGCCTCTCGAACGCGTTCCTGCCTTTCCGTTTTCCCACCGTCAGGAGGATGGTCAAACTGTTGAAACGTCGTATCGGCCACAGTCGATGTTTCATACGTTTTATTCTTGGCATCGTTCAGATGAATAAACAACGATTCTTCCTTTTTCGGTTCATAATTCGCTTTCCAGCCGAACCCTTGCAAAGTGGATGCAGCACCACGTGGCACGCACAAAAATTCCTTCTCTTCTCTGCCTACCAGACGTTCATATTCGCAGCCACCCTCCTCCTCCTCCTCCTCCTCCTCCTCCATTTCTGAAAGGGCCAACTTGCCAAAATTCATGCTCACTGCATGCCTGGAAGCCGTCTCATCTTTAGTAGGAGGAAATGTGGATGTGGCTGGGGTTGAGTCAAATCCAACGGGAGGATTTTCCATGCTTCTAAAAAAAAAAAAAACTCAAGGCGTTTTGCAGAGCCTTCTACTACAGTTGGAGCAGCATGAGGGCCAAAGGTCAAAGGCATTAAAAAAAGGATTAAAAAAAAATACAAACCACAATTTTTGTCTTTCCAAACGTCAACCCGCAAAAAGACAAACGTTGAAGAACGAAGAACACAAAAGTAGATGACATGATGCCATAAACAGGTTTTGCGATTCGCTGAGGCTTCCTGTTGGCGTGGCACCTAAACAATAAGGCACCACTGAAATTAGGCATTAAAGCCTTCAAAGAGACAACGGTTTTATTTTCGCTTCATGCAACTCCAAAATAAAGGGGAAAAAAGCCTCCGTCACCCACATCCCCCTTCCCCCTCAATACATCGGCTTTATTGCATCTAAAACCAAAAGATGACTCACCCAAGTAGGGATTATTCAATCACACAACGGGTGACCGGCCATACACCCAGCTGTTTGCTTTCATCGCCTTTTGAGGGGCCATTGAGATATCAATTGCGTGGGTAATGAGGATGCGGAAGCCGCACATTTTATGGAAAACCCCCATGGCCACAAGAGATGGAACGAATATCATTGGGGATATTTCTTGTGCTCCCCCTCTCCCCGGGAGCAACTGGGAGAATTTATTCAAAAACTTCCGCCCAACATACGGCAGTATGCAGGCGAGAACGCGTCCTCGAGTCCCAAGAGGAAAATATCCGCCATACCACAATCCCACCGCCTGTTGCAAAACCCACGGGGAAAGAACAGAAGAATAAGATGAAATGACGTCGTCTCTCAGCTCCTCATGCTGTGGGATTCCAAAATATTTGCATCAGCGAAAGGCCACGTGCCTCGCGTCATTGAATTCGAGGAACCTCCCACAAAGCCATTGAAGCCATAGCACAAAAAAAGAATAAAGCGGAGTGGGGAGGAGAACCAAAAAAAAAAAAAACTGAAGTAATTTCACCGTCCCGCCCTCGAAGTTCTAAATATTCTGAAAAAACACAACCCAAAAAACGCAAACCAATTAGCTATAAAATTGTGGTGAGAAGGGATTCAAAAAAAAAAAAAAAATATCACACACACAAAATCTCACGCTTCCCGCAATTTTCTCAACAACAAAACAACACACATAAACACATGCACACACACGGACACACAACACAACACAAAGCAAAAAAAAAAAAAAAAACACTCATTATTGGAGGTGCATTCTTTCGGTGAATATTTGGGTGCCAAAACCCGACAAAAGCACTTATGTGACTGCAATAATATGAAACCAATGCTATACTTCTCAAGTTCTTCACTTCTTTACTTGCCGCAGCACCGATTTCTAACTAACAGGAGAGTTTTTTTTCCTTTCCGCCTCAAAATCCATGATGCAGGAATGCCTGACAAGAATAGATCTACAGGCCGCGATGTTAGTGGGGTTATTGTATTCGCCATCGGACGTCAACAACGAGCCCACGGCCAAAACAATTTCTTTAGCTTCATTCGGAAGGTCAACCTGCACCTTGTACATGTTCAACTGACTTGTCAAATTAACGCAACTAGTAAAAACATTTTCTCGACGACAGAATGGGCATTCATCGTCCATCATACTACGCATTTCTTGAACGCAATCTACATGGAAACAGTGTTTACAAGGTGTCTCCAAAACAGGCGTTCCATTGGCCAGTAGCTGTAGACAAATAGCGCATTGATCGTCATCACTACCGCCATTCCTTCGAGAGGGATCGTACTGATTACAGCTCTCAATTTTCACCGCCAAACGCCAGGCAGCAGGTGGATTATATTCTTCCTTATCAGCTATCCACACAATGGGCCGCGCTCCCCAAGGTAAAATGGAGACGGTGAATTTAACCACATTGCCCTCACTTGAAAATGAGTGCAACTGAACATCCGCATCAGGACCCACCCGAAATGTTCTAGAGTGATCCCCAAGAAACTGTGATAATCTCAAGACCGCGTCACGATAAAAATATACGGCACAAGCCACACACATATCAAAGCCGACGCGATTTGCTAAATTCCGAAAATGTACAGCACTGCGAACACCTGCTTTATCCATGTCGTCATAAAGCATTGCTTGGTATGCTACCTGAATATTGGAGATACAACATGTATCACATCTGTATCCACCACGAACATAACCAACATCCGGTATGGGCAGCGGATTTCCCAGACGCATACGGACCACCCCATTTTGCAAGGGAAATGTTAGTCGCTGCGGGAGGTCGTTCACGTATTGCCTCACCTCGTTGAGTGGAACCTCGGGAACTAAAGCCACTTCAGTCGATTTATTCTCCAGCATCGGGCATTTCGGAGCTGTGCCAGCCAAGTTGGGGTTCATCCCCATGCACTGATGTCTCTGCGCTGAAAGGCAGAATAAATACTCATGAAAAAGATCCCTCGGCTTTTCCGGGTATCCCAACACAAGGTGAAACACTTCTTCACATGTCCCAAGAAGAGGGTCGGCATATCTCGTACCAAAAGAACGCACTGCCTCCATGAAAAAATCCAGGTACCCTATCCACTGTTCCTCCGCCCCCCCACTTTCTTCCAACTTCGCCAGTACGCATCTGGCAGAACAAAGCAATACTCTTTTAAATAAAAACTCGTCAACTGTTTGAGATTCCTCTCTCATGTTACGTATCTTTCGCCAAAGGGATGCCGAATCATGCTTTGCCTTATTGATATCCATTGCACGAATTAAATCCTCCACAGCGGAGTCCATGGCTCGCGAAATCCACACAGAAACAACTCTCGGTCTGCGTTGGCACTGTATGGAGGAAGCAATCTCGCTGGGCTCCTTGGCTTTGGAGTGGCACAGGCATATTCGCAGGTAAACCAGTGAAACAAACAAACAAAGCAAAAAGTCAACGTAAAATAAAAAAAAAAGGATATCTTCATTCGGTCAATTTAAAAAAATAAAAATAAAGCTAAAAATACAAATAGAAATCACCCGGTGCCGTAGTAAACAACCTCAACACTGAAAAAAAAAACAAATGATCGCATTTTTTCCGCCTTTTTTTTTCAAACCAAAAAGTACAAACTCTCAGCCGGCTGTGCGCACATGTATATGCATATATACACGCACCATCACCACTGTCCTCCATGGATTTGTAGAAAAGAAATAGACTCGGCATTAGCCCTGACGTCCGCTGCATGGGCGATTTAAGGTGACAGGGCCTCACGGCACACCCCAGAGGCGGCAATATTTTGTTGCTGTTGGATGGAGATCATGGCACCCAAAACACCTTCTCCTATATCCCCCGTATCACAGCACAATGTTGAAACACATCCACACCTTTAACTCCCACGTATTCCACGGTTAATTAAAGAGATGCAACGTGTCAAATAAAAACGCATGACAGACGATGTTGCATGTGAGATTCTCCATATAGCCATATAAATCCCAATGTTATTCTTAGTTCCGATCGTAGCGCCACCAATGTATTCGTTCCTTTACGGGCAACTCACGCAGCTGCTCGTACTCCCGTTGCGAGAGTTCCACCAATTTATGGTGGGTGTAATCCCTGTCATCAACACAACGGCCCCATAACCCTATACGGGCTGAAGGAACGGCATTGAAGTTGATGGTCACACTTGTAATGCCGCATTTGGTGCAAAAGCGATAGCGCCGCTCCCGGTCCAAATCATTGCGGATATGCTTCTGGTTTTCAAGCCGAAATATGTCCTTGACGCGCTTGTTCAGGGCAAAGTTGGTGGCGGTGGTGGCGCGGTTTAGCGCCCCAAATTTCGTGAAGGAAAACTGCGATCCAGGGCCAAAAACGTTGCTCCGCGACATTCCCCCGCCCCGTCCAGAAGAGAGTCCCTTCGCAAATTAATCAAAACACCGCCACACACAAACAAAAACGCACCAACATGAAAGCAAAAGAAGAAAAGCAAAAATAAAAATAAAAGAATTCAACAAAAAGCTCCCAGTTGTTTCGGTTCCATATCAGCAACCGCAACTCCCAAAGGAATGCCCACGCACGCAATAAATGAAAATAACAACAAAAAACTAAGCTACGGAAAGGGCGGAGAATCCATCTCGCGAGGCGTCCCGAGAAATTGCTTTCTCTCCGTCCCCGGCATGCCCACGAGAAGTCGCCCAACACATAAATGCATTCTCTGCAGTGCATGTCTTCCTTCCTCGACTGTTTCATGCAACTGTTGAGCGGCCAACTTTACATCCTGCAAAAGAAGACGATACTTCTCCGAGTTTAATTGCCCAATTCCCTTTCCTTGCTCAATCGCATCCTTCACCCGATGAATGGAATGCTCCTGGATGCGGTACGTGCCAAGCGTCGAGGTGTTAAAAAGAAGGGCAGCAAGAACAGCCGCATCCCCTCCTACGTTTTCAGCAACACGCTCCAAATCCGCGCTCGGTTGAAACGGAAATAGGAACGACATCTATTTTTTTTTTTCTTTTTTTTTTGGCTAAACGCCTGCAATTCGACTCAATGCCTCACTCTCACACAACTCGATCGCTATTTTTCCTTCGCGCATATTAAAAACAGCAACACTATAATTCAGAGCGTAAAAAAAAATAAAAAATAAAAAAAAAATTAAGGAATGGAGTCAATGAGAAGGCAGCAGTGAAAGGAACTTAAACAAGTTTTACCTCCTCCTCTCCTTCCGTCACTCTCTCATTCATTTACACTTTATACGACCAATCAGAGACCTCACAATATCATGCCCTTCTTTTTGAACCGTTTTGAAGACTTTGTGGCCTTCACACGAGCCGCCTCTCTCGCAGCCTTCTTCGCCATAATTTGTTTTGTCTTGCGGTTCAGCCGCACGTTTCGCTTAAGTCGCCTTGCCACGACCTGCTCCAACTCGGGGTTCTCTGCAATCCATTCGTCTGCAAATGACTTGAGACGGCGTCTCTTGTTTCGCCCCGTGCCGGCAAAAAAGCCAAACTCCACAAACTCACTCTGCTCCGTGCTGCTCTTCTTCGGCGCCTGGTGCTTCAGCTCCGGGTTGATGAAGTTGCGGAACTGCAACAGCTCCAGCTCCCGTCGCTCCTCCGCGCCAAGATTTACTTTCTTCATGCCGTACCACTGAGACAGAGTTGCCGCACGCTCCTTCCGCTCCTTCCGAATCGCATCTTTCTGCTCTTTGCGCCCCTTCACCGAATTGCTGTCGCTAAAGAAGGTTGGGGACGTTGTCACCGCCTTTGCCATTATGGCCTTCACCGAAGAGGAAGCCATCAGAGAAGCTTTCTTCTTTCCTTACTTCAATTCCCACAAACAAAGACGTAAAGGAGAGAAACGGCACAAATGGGCAATTAAAACAGACAGCAAGGCAAGAAAAAAAAAAAAAAAAAAAAAGTAAAAAAAAAAAGAAGGAGCGGGGGTGAAGAAGCACAACCAAAAAGAGTACAGTGAAACCATCCGCGCAAATAAAGCAAAAAAGTACTTTCCATGACAAATGCGATTAAAGGGGGAACACCACATATCTCTGGAGGCAACAACATCAAAAAACATTCAAGGGAAAAAGGAAAGAGAGAAAGAAAGAGAGAACACAAAATAAACAAAAATTTGACAACAACAACAACAAAAAGACGCTTCTGCCTTTCACCCCTTTCTTTCCTTCTCTCTCTATTCCCGATCCTCCTTTCGCTTGTTGGTTTTCAATCCGCAAAAATTTCAAAAATGCTGGTTAACCTGTTGACATCCAAAACCAGCCAGTAAAATGAGCCTGGATGTTAAAGGGTTACCTGGACTCAAGTTCCTTCACCCTTGCTACAAGAATCAAGTTCTCCTGAAGGACGTCGTGCAGGATGCGCTGAAGATTACGAATTGGAATAGTGTCAGTCAGAGCAGCGCCACCCACAAGTTGGCGACTTACAGCCCCCACTCTCTTCGCGAGTTCCTGCTCCAATGAAGTACAACGTGCCCGAAAATCTCCCAAAAGTACATTAAGGGAAGAGTTTTCTTTCTGCATCGCCGCCACACGCTGAAGAAGAGTTTCATTCTCCTTCTGAATTTCTTTCCACCTCAGTCCACTCATCTGCTCCAAGTCCTTTGGCTGGGTGTTTAACAAGTCATCACCACCACAATCCCCATGACCGCCAGAAGCAACACCCTCTAAGCATGTCGTGGTATGGATATCACTGGAGCGCTTCTCTCTTTCCAAAACTTTTATGTGACCTTCCTTTTGTTTAAGGTCTTTTTGCAAGCTTGCGAGAGCAGAGCGCAGTTCTTGGTTCACATGTTGCCATTGCCTCAGCGCCAAGCGATGTTCAGAATCCTTTGACTCAAGTAGAGAAAGAAGTTCCTTTACACGATTGTCATTACCAGAGTTTCTAGATGAAGAAACTGCTACTGCTACGGCTGTATCGTCTGATAATGCCAAATCGGAGCTATTCTCTTTGTTATCCTCTGATACCGCTGCTAGTGCTTTCGGAGAAGTGTCCTCCTGAGAACGCGGAAGAAACCGCCTTACAACGTCGTGCATCAGCCGCATCGACACGTGGTAAATGACAGTGCGGTGCACCTTATCCAAAAGCTCCCACCGCGTCGCCGCCTTTTCCAAGTCGTGGTGAGTCCGTTGAAGTTCAAACTGCTTCTCGCGCAGCGCCTCGCGAAGGCGAGCAACTTCTTCCTCCAGCACCAAAACCTCCCCGCCACCTTCCGAGTACAATTCCTCCGCCCGCAGCTCAGAATCATTGATCTGCCGTTGAAGCTGCAGAAGTGTATTTTGAAGAGCACGGTTATCGCAAGAAAGCCTTTGCAGACGTTCCTTCAGCTCATCCCTCTCTGGCCCCTCCTCAGCTCTACATGTCACGACGCTACTCGCCTCTTCAGTTCCTTGCATCCCTCGCCGCGCCTCAGCATCATCGTGAAACAACAACAACAAACGATTCAACTGTCCTTCAAGCTGCGTGTTGTGAGATTTCAGTGCATCGCGTTCCTCCGCCAATGTCTCCAGCCGCGCTTTAAGCTGATCGTTACCATACAATAGCCTCTCAACCTTGGTACCAAGTGATTTTACTGCTGCCTGGGACTCTTGCAGCCCAATTTCTGCCTCAACTAAACGGACGGCGAGGGAATGCACCGAATCGACCTCGGCTGCTGTTGACTCCACCGTCACCGTGGGCCCGCCACACCCTCCGTTTTCCACCAACATGCACTCACCAACCTGCTCAATAACGTTCTTCATTGTGGATGCGGTGACCGTGGACTCACCGTTTTTGAGTACCCCCAAAAGAAAAGTACACTGAGAACGAGACAAAGCGAGATCATTGCGACAATCGTTTAGTGCAGACATACACGTCCCATACTTCTTTTCTTGTTCCCTCAAGTTTTTCCGGGCCTGCAACAACAGTTTTTGGTCACTCTCCATTGCCATCATCTTGAGCCGCAAAACACCACATTCCTCCTTGTAGTCACGCGTAGCTTCCTCGACAAATCGCAGAAAGCGTGACTTCTTCGCGCCTCCCGCAGCTGAATGTGACATCTCATTGCCTTTTTGATTTTTTACAACCACGCCCTCCAGCACAACACCGCTACCAGTGCAGACGCTACTGGTACTGCCATTGGCGGCACTACTGGAGTGTGGATCATTCGCATTCAAGAATGAAGCAACAGCAGGTTTTCCCTGAGAAAAATTCAAAAAAAGATCACGAAGCGCCTGCGCAGCACAAGGAGAACTTTCAGCAATGCTATCACATTCTACACGAATATTGTCGATGAAGGCGCAAAGTTCTTCATTAAGGTGTCGAATGGACTTGTAGTTGGCCACAAGTTCCTCCACCGTCAGTGGAAGGTCACTTTCCATGACGGCCTTGCCATCAAATGTCATATAAATATATACACCTTTCCGAACCCCTCTTTTTCTTCTCCACCCTATTTGGTTGACATACTCAAAAGCGCATATATACAGACAAAAAAAAATTACATATATTAGAAAATGGAAAAAAGAAAAGTGCCGTAAAAACGTGAGTGGCATTGAGTGCATTCATTGGGCTCCTATACCTTTCTAACCCATTATGCTCTGTGTGTTTCTGCGTGCGCGCTTCCCACAGACCTTTTATTTGTTTCTTCTCAGCACATCAGCTGGCAAACGGAGTGAAGAATATACGCCCCGCTGCGGCAGCTCTCACCCCCATCCTAATTACGAACATAAACCCATGCGCTCGCTTTTTTTGTCTTTGTGTCTCCCTTGAAAAACACAGCTTGCCCCATCGGCATGTTGCTTCTCCCGTGGCTCGGTCACTCCTTCATCATTTCTTCCAACATTTCAATTTGAGCATCGCAGTTCCGGCACCACGTCTCCAGCTTTCCGCGCAGCCTCCCAACTTCCTCAATTCGAACTTCTCGCGCTGCAAAGTCCTGCAAGATCATTACGCCGCCGCGTTGGTCAATGCGCCCATGCAACAACCCATCAGACATCATTTCAATAAGCAATTCCTCCGCCTCTAAGGGTGTGGAAGCACCGATGGCACCTTGCACATCTCGAATAAAAAGCACACCGCCCGTGTCATCGCGAATGCATAGAGAGAGAACAGATAACTTATTCATCTTCTGATAAACACATGGCGTCAAATGCTTCTTTGCACTGCCAGGAAGAAGATGGAGTTCATCCACCATCCCGTAGCAAAGGATCTCCATCAGCTGTGGGATCCAGGCAAAAGAAGGATTGCTACGGAGCTTCTGCACCGAATGAAGCTCAAAAAGAGATCCATAAAAAAAAAGTGAGGGCGCATTGACAGCCTCCTCGGCTAACCTGGCGGTGTCAGCATCATTAACGGAGTCACCAATAAGGTGGATATACTCCTTCATAGAAACCATGGTCAAATCACCGTCCACGTGCAACACAGCCGTACTACTCCTGCCATGTCACACAAAGCATATAAAAAAAGAAAAAAAAAAACCGGAGGTAAGTCCATTTATGCACAATGGAAATAAATAAAAAAGAGAACGGGGAAGTAACCAAAAAAAAAGAAAAAGCATCTTTATTTTTTTTTTTACCCAAAAACTGCATTATCCTGTAACAGTACTGTATCCAGAAGTAGAAAACTCAAAACAGTCATCACATGCACACGCACACACGTAAGCACGAGCATATATAATACGCAAGAGTGAAGTCTATTCTCTTCGGTCGTTTTGCGAATTCTTGTCTCCCTCCACCCGCTTGATATTCGTATCCCCGTACAAAACCTCCCTTAACTTCACCCACAGAGTTTCAGCATCTTTTCTCGCCTCCACGTAAGCAGCGCGTGTCCAGACCGCCACCTTCTCTGGTGCATCACGCTCCATTCGTGCCGTTTTCTTGGCGACGCGCTGAAAAAGCGGTGCTCTCGATCCCTCCGAGACAATTGCCGAAAGCAAAAGACGCCTAAGATAGTTCAGTGGCATCGATGGGACAAGATACACACACACAAAAAAAAAGAATTATATATCAATATGCATATGATGACGGAAAGGCTGTAGCCTAACAAGGGGAAATATATATATATATATATGTATAAACCCACTTTGCCACCCCAAAGCTAAATAACCGTTTATTGCTCTATCCTAAGTACCGCATGCACGCATGCACAGAAAATAAAGGAAAAAAAAGGTAAAAAAAAAAAAATTAATAAAATAAATGAAGCAACGCCTCGGCAACATCTAATGAGAAATGTTTTTAGGTTGTCTGCATTATTATTATTATTATTTCCCTCAACTCCTTTAGTGTCCCTTTTATTTTGTTTTCACTGACATTAATCCTCTCCAAAGAAACTTCCCCATTAATAGCTGGAAAAAAAGGAAAAACAAACTTGCACGTTTAAGTGCGGCTTTCGCTTGTGATGCTCTCATCCTGGAGCTGTTTCCACTTCTTCCTCCCTCCATTCTTCGCTACTTCTCACTGTAGCACTTGACCTTCTTCTTATCCTCCATCTGGTAGATGGCATCTTTGGGAATGTTGTAACGCTCTGGTAACATCTCAATAAGTTGAGCGGCCACATTCCCCTGAATATCAATGGAACTTTGTTTCAATTCCTCCGAAGAAGTCACGCCGGCTCCGCAAGAAAACAGCTTCTTCCATTCCCGCGAGAGGTCCTTCAGGTTGAAACCAAATAAATCCAGGCCCTTCACGGAGGTAGTCATCTTACGTCCCTTGCGTTGCGTCACCTCCACGAGGACAATGCGCTCGATTGCTTTCTTCGTCCCGCGACCCTGCACAAGTCGCTCTAGACGTTCCCGCTCTGTGAGCGCACGTCGCTTGCGGCCACGCTCTTCAGCCTCAGCGAGTTCCTTCGCATGTTCAAGAAGCCATGGCCGGCATTGTTCGTACATTCCACTGTACTCGCACAGCTCTGCAGGAAATGTACATATGGGGCAGTAGAGTACCTCCACAGGCTCAAAACACGCGATAGCAAGATCCTCCTCCAACTGCCCTGCTAAGACCATCCGCTGACTCCCCAGCATTACAATCATCCTTCCGGTTCACCTCTACTTCCCTCGTTGTTTTCTCATCTTCCATATTCGACACCTTCGCTGCTGGAACCGGTAGCTGGTGCGCCTGTTCCTCCTTCTTTCCCTTGCCGCCGGCAGCTCTGCTAAGTTTGTTGCCATGGTAAACTTTCTTTTTGGCTACGGGCTGCACCACAACGGAACTGTTGTCAGAATGTGTGGAGGATTCATCACTAGGCACATCCCGCGGCGATTTCTCCTCGCTCGGCATCTCCTCCGTCCCGTAGGCAGCCGCAGACTTATTCTTCTTGTTTCTCCCCATTCTCAAGAGTGATGGATAGCTGATAGGGCTCAGGCGCTGCGTGCCGTCCAATTCCTGCAGAAACAAACGACAAACAAACAAACTAAATAATGACAATAACAATTATAATAACAATTTTAATAATGACGCAAGCCTCAAGGAAGCAATAAAAAAAAAATGCAAAATAAACATTCAATTCAAAAAATAAAAACAAAAAATGAAAATAAAAAAGAGAAAAAGACATGCATTCAAAGAAACCACAAATAAGAGCAAAGTTCAGTAAAACAGCTAAAATATTACAGGAGAAAGAAACATAAAATAAAATAAATCAACTGGACTCTTTTCGTCTTTGACTATATATTGCATTTCCGACCCCGCATTTCCTCGAGTACACATCAATCAGCAAAAAAAAAAAAAAAAAAAAGTGTTATTTAAAACGATGGTGGAAGAGGAATTTTACGGTGATAAAAGAACAATAACAATAAGCACAGAAATTTCCCGCCTGTACCGGAAAAAAAAAAAATAAATAAATAAAATGAATGGAATAAAAAAAAAAAAAAAACACTCAAGGTTGATATTTCGGTTTTTATATGAAATACATATAAATAAATATATAAGTCTTCATTTCCTCCTTTTCAAATAGTTGCAACGTTATGTACATACGCGTGTGCAGAATTACTTTGCCACAAAAAAAAAAAAAAAAAAACAACTTCAGATAATGCAGCACCATTCTCGTCGTTCAAACCCTGTATTTCCATCATTTGCATATTTCATCGGCGGTTAACAATGAGTAGACACTCTTACGTCTTCTCTTAGCATCATTGATAAGTAGGTGAGGGGGTGGTACAAAGAGACGATGCGGTTGATACAAAACCTGGTGGTTCTGAAGAAGGATGAATCACGGACGGGAGGTGCGTAGCAGCCTCAACAGCTCTAGTACGTGGCCGAGAGGGTGCTTCTTGCAAATCATTTGCTGTTCCTTTCGGTTGTAGTTCCGCTAGTGAATAAGAGTTTGGTCCCTTCCTAATTCTCACAACGGGCGGAAGCTCATTGCTCGACGGTGGATTTGGAGGGTTTTGGGATACCACACGCACAATTGTTCGTTTTGGTTTGTGAGCATTGTTCCCAGCCTCGTTACTATTGCCAACGCCGTTGGGCCTATTGGAATGTGAGAGTATCTCGCAAACATCCTTTTTTACCTGAGAAAGAATGTCGCGGAACTCTTTTTCGTTACTTTTTGCAACGTTCAGCGCGACGTCAAAGAGCTGCTTGCGGGTATCGCTGATGACAGAGAGAACCTCCTCCCTGGGCATGCCCATGTGTTTTTGAAGGTTGCGAAGCTCAACCCACACATTGTTCAGCTCATCGAGGACTGGCAAAGGCATGAGAGCCCCTGATTCCGGGTTTATTGACACACGGTTCTCCGTGACTACGTCAAGCCGCCGCTGATCCTCCACACGGCGCTCCAACACCCGCCCCTTCTCGATCAGTAGAGAAACCTCATTGCGCACGGCGTCGTCGAGGACTTGGATCTGATTTTGAAGAGCATCCATGTCGCCATGGGAAGTGAAGACACGGTTTGCCTCGCTCCAGAGTTTGTTAAGTGCAGCCGCTACTGCGGCGTGCATCTCAGAGCGGTAGCTTAAAAGGGGTTTTATTCTTTCAAGCAGATCGCTGTGGGAAGCCTGAACAGCAGCCTCCAACAACGAACGCAGCTGCCCTCCACTACGCTCCACCAAGGCTGAGAACCCTTTAAGTTCCTCACGTAAGCGTTGCTGGTCTTCCTGCAATGCATTCATGAACTTTTTGCCATTGGTCACATCCTCAGAAAGATTTTCCAGGGATTTCATTTTGACCTCCAGTGAATGTGCCAAGCTCTCCGCAGTTCGACGTAGTTGAGCTGACAATTCTTCGACAGACGTACCGATGTGCGAAACCCTTTGCTGAAGTTTCAGATCGACTGACGCCACTTGGGAAAGAATATTTCTCCATCCATCCTGCAACTTGTCGCCAAGGTCCACCACACTCGAGCGCCAGTTGGCATCAATCGTTTCCATCCGCTCCCGCTTAGCAGCCAATTCGGCGAGAAGGCGTTGATACTCCGCCCGGTGGGCCGTCTCAAATTCCTGCTGTAGAGAAGACATGTTCGTGATATCATTCGCCAAAGTGCCGTGAAGAGCTCGTAAAGCGTCCCGCATGCTTACTTCCGCAGCGCTCACACTCTGCCTAACCACTGAAATATCATTCCCCAAGGATTCATGAAGAGATCGCATGTCTGCCCTAACCTTCTGATCCACTCCAAGCAGTGCTGCATCCATCGACTGAACAGAATTCTGAATTTTCGCAACAAAATTTTCAGATAAAGCCCTAATATCATTAGACACGGATTTGTGCAACTCCTTCAAGGAGCTGCTGAGTGCGCTTTCCACCATCTCAACCCGTTGACGAATGCCCATAATTTCTCCATTTGTGTGTTGCTGCATGGAGTGCATGTCAACACGTAGGTTCTGCTCTAAAGAATTCATGGCCGAAGACTGCGACTGCAACAACGATTCCAAATTGCGTAACGCCGCCGTAAACGAATTTTCTGATGTCTGCATTCGTTGATAGCAACCAGAGATATCACTATTCGTCTTTTGTTCTAACGCCTTGGAGGTACCCTGCAATCGCTCCTCCAGTACTTGTAAAGAAGAAGATTGACGCCTAATGGCGTCCTTCAAAAAAGCAATTTGGCTGTTTTGGTTCTCCATTGCTGTATTCATCCGGGATGAGAATTCTTCATACCGTGCGGCTTGCTCGCCACGATTACGCACCTCACTCGCCGACGCGTGTTCCTCCAACACTTTGAGACGCTGCAGCACCATCACCATAGTGGACTCGCTCCTACGGAGGAGATCCTCCATTGAGGCTACGCGATTGCTCAGCGACTGATACGCCTCCATTGAGCCGCGATACTCTCCCTTCAGCCTCTTTTATTTTCCTTGACCCCAACGCCACACCGCAGTGCGAGGATGCTTGCCAAGTGATCACCACCACCCAATAGAGAAGGACCAATGCGAATCAAAGGGTGCTAATCCAAAAAATAAGTGTTGTTATCTATTTTTATTCAACCAAATTAAACCAAAAAAATAAAATGTAAGAAAGTTTCAGACACAAACACATAAATAATAATAATAATAATAATAATAATAATAATAGCAATAAATAAGCAAATAAATAAGATTGAAAAAAAAAAAAAAAAAAAAAAAAAAGGTAACATTAAAACAGTATGCGTTATTTATTTATTATTATTTCTTCTTCCCTCATGGTTCCGATGTTCTTCTCTCAAACATCCAAGCGTGTGGATGTGTGTGAACTTTTTTTTTTCTTTACTCCCTTTTTCCAGGTGAATTGGAGAGTAAATAAACAGCCTCGGCGCGTTGCCTTTTCAGCGCCAGCCCATCATCCACAGTGGCGACGTCGCGAATAAAGGGGGGTTCGCTCGTGAGTGTCAGTGGACCCAATGAACGAGTCACGTAGTCAATGTAATAAGTCCGCCTCAACACCTCGTGGAGGCGTTGACTGTGTCGCTGCATGTACGCCAGAAGCGCCTCCAAAATTGTGCGTACTGCCGGCATTGAGGCCAACTCCGTGAAGTGATGACTCGCCAAGACACAGTGCATCACCAGGCTTGCGACGCTGCAATGACGAGCGTTGCTTACCCACTCACGCGTAAACTGAAGGAGCCGCAGCAATTGTTCCTCACCAAGAGAGGGAAGAATCGAGCGACACAAAGAAGTTTCGCAGTCCTGTGCGTCTTTTACGGACCACTTCATAATAACCTGACGCAGGTTCCGTGGATGATTCAACTTCAACGCAAGCAAGAAAGCCTCGGTGTATCGACCCCTGCGCATGGCGTTTGCAAGCTCTTGCTCTTTGAGGATCACCTCATGACGCTCGCTGCGCACACGTTCCGCTTCCTCTGACGTGTAGTCCTCTGTGGCCACCAACACACCATCTGCAGATCCAGATAACAGCAAGACATTCTCATTCTCCTGCTCCACAAGACTCAACGCCCATATTCTGTCCTCGTGTGTTTCTCCTGACCAAACCACTTCTGATTCAGCAATCGCCCAAACACGCAAAACACCCTCCGCATTTCCCGTCACAAGTTGTGTCCCCTTATTAAAGAATGCCACCTGCAACACCGGGGTGCGGTCCATCTGCAGCGTCTTCACACACGTCAAGGAAATAAGTGACCACAAACGGACACTTCCATCGTTGGATGCCGAAGCCAACACACGATCACACGGTGAAAATGAAAGACAAGACACTGCACGACGATGACCCTTCAAAGAAGCATCTCGAAAAACTTTTTTACCATTGATTTTCCACAGATTAACGTTCTTGTCCTTACCGGCTGTTGCCAAGTACTGATCATTCGGGGCAACTGCCATCGCGTGAATTGGCCCCTCATGCGCGGCATTAATACCGGAGCGGTGCGAGAAGATAATGGGAGAAGCGATTATTGACATTTTAACCCTCTTCTCATCGTGTGGCAGCGCCGGAAGAACGTGCATCCCGACATCCCAGAGACGCAGGTTCTCATCCACACCGACAGAAAAAAGCACAATATAGCTCTCCGATTGTTTGGCATTGAATACAATAGAGGTGATATCGGCCTCATGGCCTCCCTGACCAATTGCAATGGTTTTCCAATTGGCGGTGGACCAGAAGCGGATCTCACAATCCTTTCCAGCCGTGGCAATTATTCCAGCATCTGCAGAAAAGGCACAGGTCAATACAATGTCTTTGTGTCCACGAAGGATCTGGGATGAAATACATCCGCTCGTCGAGTAGCACCTCACATCTTTGCTGTTTGTTACAACCATGCGTTTAAACGGAAATCCTGGTGGAAAGGGCTTGAGGTCCAGCACTTGGTCTAGAAACCCCACCAGTGTGGATGAAGCATAGTACCCGCTCCCTTCCATGTCCGGGAGAAGATGAGAAATATTGAAGGCGGCATCAGCAGCGTACAGAGACGAGGAATTCCCGTCATCTAACAAACCATACAGAGGCCCTGCCTCGTGAACACCCTTTGGGTTTTGAACCGCCAGCAAACTTCGAATTGCCCACTCATCATCTGGCGGTCCATCAGCAGCCACCGAAGGTCCTCGCATCCTGCGTGAGAGACGCAAGGGCTCCGTGACACTAACGCTATACGTAGAGAGTGTCCCGTCCATCGCACCAACATGAATTCGAAAGGGGGATTCAAACAGTGCACTGGAAACGTGCTCCTTCACGACAAAGCTACGCACCTCCCTCAAAGTAGATGAATCCACCGTACAAATGGCAAGTTTGCGGTCACGCCCAATGGAAAAGAGATGCTCGTTATTAGGAGTTAAACATAAGGATTCTACCGCCGACACGTGAAAATGGCCGTGTGATATCAGTGTTTTGTCAACAAAATCAAAAACCGCCACATGGCCTTCAAAGCTTCCCACACAAATATATTTTTCCGCAGGGTCAACGTAAACGGAATGCACAAGACTGGCAGATGGAATGCGCAGATTGTGTGTAAGGTGATGATTAAAAACATCCCATATTTTCACTCCGCCATCTGTTGAACCAGAAACAAGGTGTCTTCCACTGAAGGTAAACTGAACCACAGCAATCGCCTGCTGAGCCGCCGTCCAGCTGCGCAACGGGGTAAGTACACACGAAAAGCTCCCGTTGTTATCAACAGAAGAATCCACCAGCGATGAAGACATCTTTACATCTTCCTCCTCATGGATACAGTCAAGTCGCAGCACATAGACCTGCAGGGTTCGAGTCCCTACGGCAATATAACTACCTGGTGGCGCTGATGCATGAAGGGAGAGATCAAGCGACGTTTCGTTCACCTCCTCCTTATTCGCCTTTCTTTCTGCTCCTTCCTTTTTTTTGCAGACCATTCTCCTCTTATTGTTCTTGGCTGCACAATTAGTACTTTCAACTGCCAGCTCTTCTGGGTGCAGAATAGAGACGGCATCCACACGAAGAATGACGTCTTCCAGCGGCAGCTTATATGATGCAATCAGATCCCCCGTACTTGCCCAAAGTACGTTCACAGTGTCGCCGCAGGCCATCACAAGAGCCTCTTTACTTGACGATGAGGATATTAACGACGATGAGGAAGTACCCCGCGGAGCCGGCAGCCGCAACGAGGCAATGTTACCCCCGCTGTACACTGGGTACTGAGACCATTTTGTTCGAAAACAGTTTTTTCCCTCCATACGTGCGCGCCAGCACCCTCCACACAGAGACGCCAATCCCAATCGACGGTCAACCAGAGTCTTTCCTTCGTTCTTTTTCTCGTTCCCCTCACATGCAAAAATGACCATCCACGTAAAAGAAAACCAAGAAGCATCAAAAATAAAACAAAAAACATATAAATAAATCTACGTACCACCCACACACACACATACACGCACATTTATATACAATATAACAACAATGAAAAAAAAAAAAAAAAAAAAAAAAGAAAGAGGCCTCAGAGCATAAAAACAAATAATTTACACAAAAACATAATGCTCATTCGTTTAACCAATCGTCTTCCGTCCCACCATCGAACTTGCTCACAAGACCAGGCACAAGTTCATCTATCTGCGAGACATTCACGGAACCGGCGCCTCGGCCCCTCAATGCACGAGTCAATGCGTCCTGCACGGTCGCGTGCTCCTTGATGGGTTCGCGTCGTCTTTTCCGTGACGTTCGAAAATCTTCAAGTTTTTCAATTTCCTCCTTGGTACGTGCCCTACCAAGGTCCCAATCTTCCTTGTAAAGAGCCTCTCCCACCTTCCGGCGACGCAGTCGTTCTTCATTGTCAAGCACCAAATAGAGATCCAGATCGGTGGTGTCTTCCAAGGCGGGATCTTGCAAGATGATAAACTCCCATGGCAATGCGAAGCGTCTTTCGCTGTCGTAAAGCACCTCTGTAAGGGACTCTGGCATGGTCTCCACACTTCCCGCGGCGATGGGCGGAATAGATGGACTTTGGGAAGGGTCGTCTCCCATCTCTGAGAAATCAAAATCCCGACGAATTCCCAGCACATTAGGATCGTGGTTCATGAGTTTCCGGTAGTACGCCGTCATCGGCTGCATTGGCATATCCAACTGTGTTTGGAGGGGCAGTTGCAAAACCCCGCTAATGGACTGAGACGCACTAACTGGGTCAAATTGTTCTTGCTTCAAAAGGATCTTCACCTCCTCCCGCCGCACACACTCCCGGACCTTTTCCGGGTCGATGGGCTTCGCGTTGGGAAGACCAAGTATCCGCAGTTGCTGCTGCGGCGACAGTTTGGTCAGATCTAAATTCTCCTCGTTTGCTACGGTGTTTTCCATCTCACAGTGTCGCACAAGAAAACGCCGCCACTTCTCACAGCGTTCTGGTGTCGCAGGAGCGGAGACCTTTGCCTCCGAAACAAGCTCGTAGTACGTTGCTGAGAGTTTCCTCATTTCGGCATCCACATCCATGTCGTTGGAACGCATTTGAGAAGAACTAAAAGAAGGAGGAAGTGAGCTTTCATTCTTCGTGTACTCATCAATACTTTGTAACCCAGCCGTTGTTGTGGATGCAAATTCATCAAGACGCTTCATAATGGTTCCCGCCGTCAGACGAACAAAGCCACACACCTCATCCGGAGAGCGCGGGATGTTAAACATGTAGCATGCGACGAGAATGGCTGCAACACAAACACCCATGGGTCGCCTCCCACAAGCAATCCAATCATCCCGCATGGCACGAAGGACTTTCAATGCACATACCACCACTGGTCCTGTCATGGGGCCCAAATTCATTTGCTCCGCAAATCGGTGTACCATGCAGGAAGGGTCAATAACAGGCAATTCCGTGTGGGTGGCCTCGCAAATGTTCCGCATGTAGGACAAAATCTCATAAGGGCTTTCTCCTGTCACATCAGAAAAGTCATATATCATATGTGATGTTCTTTCACGACGGCACACTGCATAAAGAACAGCAGACAAAATGGAAGGTCGAGCACCAGACACTGCGTTCAATCCTACTGCTAACTTGTATAAAGCAACTGCCATCTCAACCATGTCATCGCTAATATCCAATTGACGTGCAATGGAAAGCATGCCGCGTCGTGCGGCTTCAGTGGAAGGACGTGCAGATGGCATCCTTGTTCCAATGACCCCCCGTGTGGGACGAAAGTGACCAAGCGAACGCAGGCTCCGTGCATTGGCCTTCTCTCCACGGGCAAATACTGGATCAAGTTCAAGCTGCTGATCCTGTACAATGTCACCGCAGAGGGTGCACGTGACTGTCCCCCTAACACGGTCCGAGTACTGCGCCGAGGCAGGGTGCGAGCAGAGAGGCATGACGACGCCACCCTGGGATACGTAAAGAATTCAAAAACCGTAAAAAAAAAAAAAGGGGCCCCTTTTTTATAAATGGGCTGCAGAGGTCACAACAACGCCTCGCCTCCGCCAAGGTCTCAACACACAAGCAAAAAGAGGATACCATAAAATCGAAAATAAAAGGGGAGAAAGGGGGTAAATCAACCTCAAAAACAAGATCGGTGTAGGCCAGACAAACGAGAAAATCCGTGAACACTACATTCCTCTTTCATTCCAAAAAAAAAGGCGCGTGAGACAATCTCAGGCAACTGTCCTCATTGCTACGCAGGCGTCATCTGGAGGAAACTCCGCCCGGCGCAATAAAAGCTTGGAACACAAATCGATACCGTCCCTTCAACTCGCGTTCCACAACACGCTGTGCCCTATAACAGATTGCCTCCAGCTTAGAATAAAAGATAAACATGTAAGCAGGACGATCAAAAAAAACCTCTGTTATGACTTCAGTAGTACCAGAGTCCTTTTTGGTCCATCCAATGATGCGATGGCGCATCTGATGTGGAATCTCATGCGGCAAGACTTCAAAGAAGCATTGACGCAGCAATTCCGAGAGCCGGTCGACAGTGGTGGCATCGGTTGCCTCGTTGCGAAAGAATTCCCATTCCCCTGGTTTGGCGTACCTGCAAAGGAAGTCTTTAAGCTCTAAAAGGCCACTACATCCCTTTACACTTGTTTCATGAACAGCTGCAATTGGCAAACACATGGATTCAAAATCGGTGCGCATAGAAAAGTACAACTCTCGATGTTTAGGAGTCTGAACCTTATCCATCATTGTAATAACCAACACAACGGGCATCTTACGCAGAGAAGCACGATGTACGACTTCTCGAGCAACCGCCTTCTGTTCAGGTTCAACAAACCCAAGACCTGCAGGTATTGTAAGGAGGACAAGTTCCGTCACCATCAACGCATCCCAAGCGCGCGCTGAAGGTGCAGCGTGCCGTCGACGGTCCTTGTCACTGTTGATAATGACTACGCCTGGTGTATCAAGCAATACCAGCTGGGTGTTATGCACGGTCGCAACTCCCTTGATCCAGTCTTTGGTGCTACCGCTACGGTTACTCACGGCCCCAATGTGGCTTAAGGAAAGTGCATTAAGCAATGATGTCTTACCAGAGTTCTGCGGTCCCAAAAGGGCCAGTTTAAGCACGTGCGGGTTGGACGGCTGTGCAACGGCGCGGTTTGCACCAGGCGATGTACCCGATGGTTCTGATAAGCCGACCCACCGCGCCTTGTCATGCAGTGGAAACGCCTCTTCCACAGAAGTGTAACGGCGCTCCTTGTAGATGCGAGCGAAGCGCCGTGCCGCGTCATCCACCTTACTCTCCTCGTGTTCTGAGAGCACCGATGCGATACGCTGCTCCCACCGCCGTCGACTGTGGAGTGAATGCAACTGCAGAAGGTTGCGAAGGAACATGTCAAGCGGTGATCCGTTCCACCACACGACAGCTGCATAAGGAATAGAAAGAAAAAAAAAAGCCAGAGAAGGTAAGGAGGGAAAATAAAAATAGATTAATGCACAAACAAACTGTAAAGGGATGCTTGAAATGTGGAAATTCATGCCGCACACACACACACACAAAAAAAAAAAAAGAGAGATGTGCCAAATAACTCGCTTCATGCCGTTGACTTACAGGCCGCAACCACGAAGCTCCTCTTGCAACAGGCGACAACAACGTGCAAAGCGCTTCCCGCTGCCGCAACAACAGAAAGAAGCATCCAATGGAGAACAAATAATTTCTTCGCGGAGCTTCTCATCTTGAATGGCGCGAAGCGCCTGTGGCGTCCCTATGCCCTTCAAAGCTGCAAAGACAACACGCTGCTTCTCGACGGCAGAAACACCCTGACAAGCCGCCACGCCATTATAATTAACAACAGCAACAGCAGCGGTATCGTTAACGACGGCGACATCCGTCCCATTCGCAGTGGCCCCTGTCCTATTAGATTTTGAAGCACCACACACATTGACATCCATCGTCTGCTCCCGCGGCCCGTAATCCAAAGAAGTAAATATTCCAAGCAACACTGTCACCATCACATATATCTTAACGGAATCCGGATAAATTTGTCCAACCAGGAAAGCTCCCACCCACCACACAATGCCCCGCACAACATAATTCAAGAAAAGCCTCCATCTCCTTGATGGCACCCGCATGCTGCGCGCGGTGACAGAGAGGCTACTGATATCGCAAATGCACGCAAAATGCACCACTCCCTCCCTCACACTCTAAATGGCAGTAAAGAAAACAAATGACAAAAATGTTGTAGCCCCAGCAAATAATAAATAAATAAATAATAATAACATAAATAAATAAATAAATAAAGATTCGAGTCATACAAATCAAGCATGAAGCCCTGGACAAACAAACATATTCAAGTTTATTTAAAGCAGCGCACCACAACTTTGTAGAAGGCCTTATGAAAGGGCACATCCAAAAAAAAAAAAAAAAAAAAAAAAACATACAAATTGGGATTTCGAAAAAAATAGTTCCAGGAGCATACAGCCCCTCACACCCCCTCATGAGGAATTAAGCCTTTTCGCCTTCGTGAGAGCGTTGTTCGCCACTCTCACTCACCTGCTGCCATCAAGACACGTTTTTTTTTGTTATTTTTGTTGTTTGTTCGTGGTTTATGCTCTTGTTTAGCCTCTCCCGCACCAAGCTAGAGGCCGCTATTCGCACCAACGCCATACTACGGACAAATATGAACCAACTCTTTCACTGTCTGTTTTATTCTCCCTTCTTCACTGTCCAAAAGGCCGCTTCTACGGCCTAGCCAAACCGCCCTCACTCTCACGTTGTGGGGCACCCCTTTTCGTCCCATTATATATGGCAAACCCCACAAAAATGAAAACCGCAGCAAGAAGTAGCAAGTACACCATCAACAGCTTGAAACGAGAAGAAGCAGAGTCGGGATGCGTGGGTGATAAGGGGTTTTCAACGCACAAGTAGGCAGTGTGGTTTTTTTCACCAATACAGACGCATTGGTCACGAAAGCACCAGCCGCTTATACAATTCTTGCAGGAATGCATGGCAATAGCTAGTGGTGATAAAGCTACACTCAACGGCTCTGCATCCATGGAAGTACCATCAACAGACACAACAATGGAAACCGGGTATTCATCCGCACTGCCAACAAGCGTGAGAAGAGTATCCGCCACCGTAAACGTTCCCATAAACGTCCCCAACGAGACAAAAAAGGGAATGTCTGAGACAGCCCGCTGAAGCGCCGTTTCATTCATTGTTGAAACAGAACCGTTCGCTTGGCCTCTCCGCGGTCCATACGCGCGCAGTTCCACGCGACTCTTCCCAGAGAAGGTGCCATTCACAGAAAGAAGAACATTGCTTCTACCCTCATACGTGAAAGCCACAGCCCAGTTGTATGTTGCTCTTTTTGGCATCTCTCCCTGGGGAAGGTAAAAAACGCATACTGCTGAGGCCACGCTGCGTTGGCCTGCAGTAATTGCCAAGGTTGCATATGTGACGGACGGTGTTAAATTGGCAACGTGTACCGCCGTGCCAGCTGCCACACGGTACCAAAACCCATTATCGATCGAAATAAAAAGATATGGATTTACACCTCGCGATGCCATTTCTAATACCACATCTACAGGGCCCTCCGAGCTGCCACCACATGGTGCGGGAAGCAGGACCGGCAACTGACTTGAGTCCACGATAAGGGTTCCATTGGATGGTACAGCGTACAGGGCATCATTGAGCGATGCACAAAGCTTGTAACTCCCTGGGGTGTCGATGACAAACAGCAAATTTAAAGAAAATAAATCAAGAGAATTTCTCGTGGAATAACTTACGCCGATATCATTGCAGGGAAACTCTTCACGAACAAAATGAAATTCGCCCGAGTCAAGCCCCCAACCTTTTACCACAATTGTTATCCCTGCGCCCGTAACAAAGTCCAACGACGACGATGTCCTATTCACAGCCCACCATCGTGCTAACTGTATCGACCCACTGGTTTCATTTCTAACATCCGTTAAATATTTATCAGAAAGGCAGTCCCCGGTGCGAGTGTAGTACTCCATTCTTAGAGACGTCGGTAGACGCTGCAATTGAATCATCACAAAAGGCCCTACCGTCTGAATAAAAATAAGTTCTGTCGTACCAAATGAAAGGCAATTTGAAAGCTGCCGCAACAACAAATCAACAGAACCAGAGCAATTTTCGCAGCCAATGCGACCCACGAACCACGGGGTCACGGATAAACCGAGCGGCAGCATTTCATACCGACAAATTAAAATTGGGCTGTCCGCCTCCAACGGGGAAGAAGAGTGGGTGCACAGTGTGACCGTCACATTTATGGCATCTGTCTGCGTGGGCTTCAGAAGAAAGGAGCCATTGCCCGAAATTTTTTGGAGTGTGGCACCAGTCGAAGATGCATTGAGTCCAAGCCTCCACGGATCCCTCTCGTACCCCGCGTCAGGCGGAGGCACTATTGTTGTCACAAGAAGAAGAGGTATCATGGGAAAACTACGACCACATTCCGGTCGCAAGAGCGGCATTGGTAGAGGAATGGGCTCAATTTCGTACACGGCGTGTGCGGATCGTTTATTATGCAGATCGTCCAAATACGTGCAGTTGACGGAAAACCGACCAGGGATGTCAAGCCGGATGGAATAGATCAATTCCCCATCCTTCTTATCGACAGCTAATGCCCGTCCCATTGGATCTTTGCATGTCACACGAATAGGTTCTGTGTAAACGACATCAGGTGCCGGTAATAGCACAGGGGGAATAGCCTCAGCAATCTCATATTTCCTCCAAACAGCATTCATTACGCCACCCAACGATATGGATCTTACTCCCACCACATTGATACCAACAGTATCTAAAATGAAAACAAATTCACTAAGGGGCTGCCAACTTAAACCATTTATTGAAATTGTGTTATTTGCCTGAGGATCCGATTGATAAACAAGACACGAAACACCTCCAATGTATTTTCCTGAAGCAGGATACATCTCTAAAATTACTCCCGTTGTAAAAAAAACATAGCTTGCACGAACAAGGTCCTCTCCATTTATGACAGCTGTCACATTTGTGCTCTCGTTTAGCCAAAACGGACCCTCGTAGGGAAACCCGCGAAGGTCCTCATTTTTGAATATAAGAGCTTTATCATTATCCCTTAACCCTTTAAGGAAAAGCAACACAGGGCCCTGGGACACTTCGCTTGGTAAAGGACTAAAGTAAGCGCCGCTTGGGGTTGGACGTGGAGGTATTGAGTAAAATGCCTGACGCTGCAAAGCTTTTTCTGAAGCAAAAAGAGCTAAGGCATTCACAGTTGAGTTTCTACTCAACACTATGGGTCGTAAGTATAAAATGCCTGATGATGTTGTGGGTGTGGAACCGTCTAATGTGTAGTAGATTTCACATGGACGTGGGTAACAGGTGATTTTAACAGGTTGATCAGCCCGCAGTTCCGTGCCAGATGAGGGCTCAAACTGCAGAACTGTCTCTGGTGGTGTCCACCTACAAGGGAGCCCCACGTCACAGAATTGATACCGTATGGAAGGATTCATCGTAAAACAGCCGGGGCGTTCAAGCCCACTTGGATTTCGACAGTAGTTATGATTTCCCACACCCGTCAAGGGGTCTGGTATATGCGTGTCATGACGATGGGGTTGCTGTTCATTCCATTTCTGGCATGGAATCCCCATCTCCGTAAAGTTTAAATGCCCACGATAGTCCTCACCATTTGGCAAATAATACCCCTCCACAGGATCACATTTCGTGGATCCATACACGACACCTACGTCACCCGCCAACCACACAAGGAGACTGAACAAGATAACTGCATGGAAATCACGCAGCATTTGTTAAATTACCGTAACTCGCTCTCTTTTATATTTTTTCTCCCTTTCCCTTGGTTTTGGAAAACCTTCTGTTTTTCTTTTTGCCTCGTTAACGGTGTTGCTCGTTAATGCAACAAGGCACGCTGCGGAAAGTAAAGGTCGTAAGACACCCCCCACTCTACAAATGAAAAAACAATAATAATGCGATGACTAAAACACCATGGGACCGTGTCGATGGCGTCCCTCCGACTGCAGCGCCAATCCGCCTCCCTCCCGCTCTGTTCTATATGCACTTTCTTTGTGAAGGACTGTGTAATCCCATGAGCAGAGAAGAGAAATCAAAAACAAAAACAAAAAAAGGCAGTATTGCAGAGTTGCGAAATGCCATATGCTGCTTTCCTCAAGGAAACACATCACGCAAAGAAGAAAAAAATCAATAAAACTAAAAGGATGTGTCATATATATATATATATATATATATATATATATATATATATATATATATATATATATATATATATATAGGGGGTCGGCAATGTCCCCCTTTGTCACTCGACAGGTCCAGCCACACATAGAAACATAAAGAAAGAGAAATTCTGAGAGAGTGAGTAAGAAGCTCAGGTGTTCAACCCGTCTTGCAGGGACTCCCAGAGTGTCATCATGTCTTTCTGAACAATCCATTCCAATTCCGGGTCGCGATCGTCCACAGTGGTGCTTGAATTCAACTCTCGTTGAGTGGGAAGAGACTGTGAAGCATACAATTTTCTTCGAGTTCCTCCTGATAGAGGGGTCTTCACCAGCCCAAGCGCTGCAAAGTCTTCAACGGTCACATCCGTTGCAGTCTTCTCCACACCCCCAAAGCCCAAACTTGAAATTTCCGGAGAAGGAAAAGATCGTGACGGCAAATAAAGTTGCGAGGCCTGACGCCGCTGCCTAACTTCTTCCTTCAAACGTACTCGATCGGCTATACGTCTTTGCTGCTTGCCCAAATGAAGCCGTACTTGCCTGGCTTCCTGCCGCTCCCTTGACAAAAGCGCCCGCCTGCGCTGTTCCACCAGCACCTCTTGTTCCACTCTCAGCTGCAGCTGACGGGCCTTGACGATCTCCTCGCGTATAACCTTCTCACGCTCTGCGTCGATATCCGCTCGGCTGCGGCGGGTCACCTCATCTTTTCGTGTCTTTTCACGCTGTGTTTCAATCAGATGGTGATGTTTGACCTCGCGCCTCAACTTCTCACGACTCATATTGTACTTTATTCGTCTCCTGCAGGATTCCCGCATCGCTGCCTCCTCCCGGACCTCCTTCTCCTTCTCCATTCGTGCCTTGTCAAACGCAGTCATCTCCCCAATTGCCTTGGTAAGCTCTGAAGTCAGCAAATTCATCGTCTCCTTCCAACTTCGCTCAACACGCTTCGAAGACCTCATCGCCTGGCGTGACAAGAAAGCCAAATGCTCCGCACGCCCCTCAGAAGCCCGCGCCAGCAACGCCTCTCGTTCTCGCTCCAGAGCCTCACGTTGTGGCAATTCTGCTGCTATGCGCTCTCTGATGCCGGCCAGACGTTTCTCATTCATGTATTGAAGCCGTGCAACCGCCAAAGATCTTCGCTCCATAAAGCCACGCCCAACTCTTCCTATCCATTGGGATGCCTCCTCCTTTGCCAATTTGCCCAGTGCCAACAGCGCCCGGAGTGTGCTCGAGCGTAGAAACACTTTGCTGCTTCCAAGCAACAACGCACCATCCATACAGCACGGGACAAACTCCGTCGCTAACACACAAGCCTCTCGAAACCGTGCACTGTAGACGGCAGCATTAAAAGCCGTACCATGTTTTAGTCGTGTTTGTTTATCGGAATAGGGACGGCGTAAAGGTGGTTTTCCTTCTTCACCTCGTGAACCAGAGAAATCAAGGTGTTTCCTGAAGATACCGTGCTGAAAGGCATCACAGCAATAGCCTCGCACTGCAAGGAAAAGATATTTTTTCACAAGCAATTTATATTTTAGGCTGTGACAGTACCCCTGCCCAAACAGCATGACAGAACGCAAAATAGCACCGTACTTTAATTGCGAAAAGACAAGTTCTGAGTCAAATTCATGCGGACTTTTATTTCTATTTGGTTTAATGCATCTAATCCAGAAGATATTGGAGGCCTTTAGCCTCGTCATAAGTAATTCTATCTGAGAGCGAAACTGTGCAATAATGGTGGTGGCGTGTGATCTTGGAGTTGCTCCCTTCGTGTTATTACCCACAAGAGGCATGTAACCCTCTGCTGTGGAACTCGCCAAAAAGGCACCACAAATCTCTTGAACAAATTCATTACTGCTTGCAGCGCACGTTGACTCCGCCGCTGTGGAGATTCGATTCTTTGATGACATATTGCTGGTGTCATAAACCACAGTGGCACAGAAGTGTTGGAGAGATACTTTGGAGGGACTTGATCGGTGTGGCCGTATCAAACCAGGAAAAGACTTTTGTAGTGAAGTCAATAATGCGGCTAAGTTGGCACCACCTTCCTGACGGGACCGCTGAGCGAGAACACTGTCGTCGTTAATGATGTTCAACACTCCTCGAGGACGTTGTACCAGGAGTTCAAGCGTGGGAACACGCTCCTGATTCCATTCGGATGGCCAATCAATATCAACACCCTCTTGCGCTGCCTCAGCGAGCAAACTATCAAATGTGGTCTCCTCGTACAAACGCTGCAAAGTCTCGTTCGTGTAGTTGATCAATAACTGCTCCAGATCGTTGTTGCCACACTTCTCATCCTTGAATTCAAATCCAAAAATGTCCAGAATTGTAAACTCAGCGCAAACAGTTTCCATTGCAGTGTTTGATGGAAGAAGCGCTTCATTTATGTGGCGCAAGATGTACTGAAAAAGCGACTCGTAAAGATATTTCGCGGTGGAGTCTCGAGCCACCTCAGCCGCCCCACAGTGCAACTCCCGGAGATCGGTTCCAAGCCGTACCGTCGTTAAAAGCGTCTCCAAAGAGCGGTGGTCCTCTGTAAAAGAAAATCCCAGTAGATTTGACGCCTTTTCCAATGCAGACATCGACGCGGGAGAGACAGAAGCGGGGGCAAACATATCACGAGCTGTAAATTCGATATTCAGGAGATAGAGAATGCCACACAGAACCTGCAAAACCATCGCCACCTTATCATCGCTAAATCCAACCGACCTCAGTGCCACACGAAACTGAAAGAGTGTGTACGGTGGAAAGCTGAGACAAAGTTCGTTCGAGCCAGAATGCATAGCACGGAAGAGAATCGGGTCCCACGTGTCAAAGCTATTTCGCTCCTCGGGTGTTAAGCCGTACCTTCCGTCAAACAGCATGCTGAAAATGTGAAAAGTCGACTCACCCGGTACACGAGCCAATAAGCGTGACACCTCCAATAGATAGCACTCAACTTTGGCACCAACTCCTTCTCCAGTGCGCGGGTTTAAATAAGTCGTGACACATTTCGCAAACCGGGAAGAGTTGTCATTAAGAGGCGTCAAAGCGTTCCCAAAAGACTCAAGAAGACAATTCGCTGCGTCAAGAACATGCAACATGCGTCCACATATGGTCCGCTGCGACGCAGTAACTTCATAAGAAGAAGAAAAATCACTTTCCTTGTCAAACGCCATCTGACCAAGAAGATGGTGAAGAACAAATTTCGCGGTTTCCGTCTTACCCGCCCCGCTGTCGCCTGTCACGACAAGAGCCACTGGACACGGGGGCTCCACGGCATCCACATCTGATTCTAAACCAAATTCATTACCCTCACTTTCTCCCTTCGTTGAGCAGCTTTTCACCGCACAAAGGGCTTCTTTAACTGACTCCACTATGTCCTTTGGATGGGGGGCATGAGGAGGATAAACCGTGCGCTGGTACGGATTTAATGCCAACAAGACCCGGCCGGTAAAAGTGTAGTGTAGCCCACCAAAATATCGTTGTTGCAAAGCATACAACAAAACAGCATCGCTCGGCTCAGTTAATGTAGAAAAATCATTGAGGTCTAATGGTGAGCCTTCATAACTGTAACGTCGCATGCATTTCAAATTAACCTGGATACGACTCCCATCCAAAGCTCCCCCTCGGCCAACCCGTTCTACAATAACAACGCCATCGCTGATTTCTTTGGTCTTCTCACCGGCCCTCTTACCGGTGGTGGCAGTCGGCGAGAATTCAACAACCCTCCCCAATTCCCACGCCGTGGCTGATGCAGCCTCTGAAGGGAGTACTGGACCCGGCAGAAAAAGAACCTGCGTTCCAGGGCCCCATTCAGTACGCATGAAGGGCGTTTGCAATTGCACTGTGACCGACTCTTTACTTGCCAAGGAAGAAGATGTATTTTTCGTGTCCCCAGAGATCACACTCGTCCGTGGCTTGTTTGTTGATTGGGGAGGCTCTCCAGCTCCTACTTCATCTCTTCGAGACGTTGAGTGCCGTGTTTCCTGTGACTCGCCTCCGCACACGACGTTGTCGTGGCATTCTCGGTTATTACTGTCATCATCGTCGCTGGATGACGAGATGTACGTCACCGAACCCGCCCGCCCACCATTACGCATCGTCAGCCCCACCACCTCCTGCCACGGAGAGATGTGCACAAAAAAGCGAAAACCAAAAAACGCAACGATAAAAAGATACAAAACTAAATAATAAAAAAATAAAAAAAAACACTTACACTCCTCTAAAGTCCAACAAAAAGAGATGAAAACAAAATACACGAAACAAAGATGTTAAAACAAAAATAAATGGGCTGTTAAAATGGAAGGACGTTGAAAGGAATACGCATGCATGAGATACAGACACACGGGCTCACACACAAAAAAGATAAATCCCGCGCAACGTTTCTGGCGGTTCCATCGGGCCGTGAAAGACGCCACATCCAAAAGAAAAAAAAAGCGATGCGTCAAGTTGCTTCACTTCTCTCAGACAAGAGACGAAGGAGTTGATGCGTAGTAAGCCGTCTCTTCTCATTCACTGCTGCCCCTGTCGCCTTCCGCAAAATGATTCCTCTTTCAACGAGCCCTCCTCCAAAAAAAAAAAAAAAAACATCACCGTGTGGTTCAATCTCGTCTGGCGACTGAACCCCACCGCCTCCCATATGAATTGTAATTATCGCCCGGATAACTCCACGGAGAAGTCAATAAAATCCAAAGAATATTTGTCCCAATTCTCACATTGAGGCATGAGTTCCTCCGCCTCTTTTTTTTTTTTTTCTTCTGCTCTCTTCCTCCGTCACGCCGCTTCAAAACTATGACGATATCTTCTTTCCGTGTCGCGCCATGCCGTTTTCAGTTGCCGGCGTCCACCAGACGGAAAACAGTAAAAGAGCGGTGTCTCCACCGTCAAGGTCGACTGCATGACACAATGATTAGAACGTCATAAGAATATCATTGCGGCACCTGGTGCTTTATATATATATATAAATATATATATATAATTACTACAACATATCCTTTTTTTTTTTTCTATCCCCTGTAGCGGCGTCTACCAGAAATAAGACAGCAAGTCTAAAAGAATTTACCAAGAGAAACAGAAACAACTGAAAAAAAAAAAAGAAAAGAAGACATATTAATGGTTCAGCAATCCCATTTACTTTTCAGATTTTTTTTTTTTTTCGCTTTTCAAGCACCCAGTGAAGCCTCATCTATCATGGGGTTAAAGTACGACTAAGCTTCTACCATAACATAATGATCTGAGGGTAATTTGGGTCTGGTGCAATCCACCACATGGTGCAAAAAAACAAGGATCACAACGCCCCTTCGCATTACAAAGGGCAGTTGTTCATCCAATCTCATTTGCTTCGTCAATGGCTGCGCATCGTCCCCAGACACATCACCCCCATTTCTCTTTTCTCTCTTCCTCTTCCGCATGCACGTGAGCGTAAATGCGCGTGCGGGTGTGCGTGTATGGGCGCGCGAGCAGCCCTTTATTTATTTATTTATTTTTATTTTTGATTTTTTTTCACTACTGCTCCTACTCAGCAGCAACATGCGCAGGCAAAGGGACCCTCAGGAGAAAAAAGATAACATGTTTTTCTAACCAGCATTTTTCTTTTTTTAAATGTCGTTGCGTGCATCCGGTTTGCTCACCACTACGTCCCACGCAGTCGTCTCCCACGTCCAAGCCTTCACGACGTCGCGCGAACACAAATTTCAAGAGTAAACAAGTAGAGACAGCCCCTTCAATTACAAGTTATTTATTTGCTTCTTTTACTTTCAGGGGATAATGTTCTTCTTTTCATCAGGCATTTGTCTCCGTCCCCCACCCCTTTTTTTTTTTTTGTTATTGTTGTTTTGCGTCTCCCCTTTTTCTTCCTTCACTCGCCGTTGCGCCCTCTCCTTCTCACTCCATTGCTCTCTCTCTCTCTCTCTCTCTCCTTTCTTTTTTACTTATTTTGTAGTAGAGCGTGCGTTCCACTTTTCTATGCGGCTGTTGGCAGTTGATTATGTAATGTGCTTGTAAGCATGCATCAACTTCGCTGTTTGTCTGCAATTCGTCGCAGGAAATTAACTCGGCGCATATGTCTGCCTGTCTGTCCTCTGGCTTTTCCTTCGTTTGTTAATAACCCCGCCCTCTCGTATTATTGAACACTCGTTGCGCCGGTGTCTCTCGGTTCCCCGCCACGTGGATATTTCACTCCCTCACCCACCCATCATTCTCTGTCTTCTCACTTCATTGCAGAATAATGTGGTCAACACGAGCCTCACTTCTTCCCATTCCTTTGACTGAACCCCGCCGCTCTCCCTCCTTTTTTATTTTTTATTTCTTTTTTACTCTCTTCGAATGCCCTCCTCATCCTCCTCCACACTTCACCGTCGTCTTGTTTCGTGGAGCTCACGGGAGGGGAATTCGTGACAGTCGACATGTGGAAGGATCAATCAAACAAACGAAAAAAAAAAAAAACACAAAAAAAGGCACGTGTGTGCCGTTCCGCAGCCAATGGCCCGACTCCGCCCCCACCCGCTCCTCAGCCTTTTCCCGCCTGTTCGCCCACCCCCTCACTCTCCATGGGAAAAAAAGAAAAGAAAAAACATAGCGACCCCGTCGCCATAAATAATGGTCCATGGGCGGAAAGCGACGAAACAGGTGCAGCACTGGGCGGGAAGGAAAGGGGATGCAAAAATCAGCACCACTAACCGTGAGAAAGGAACAAGCCCGAGAAAAAATAAAAATAAAAAGACTGCAATGACGGCATCAGGTCACTAACACGAGATCAAAAGTGAAATAATAAAGGGGAATTACCATCAATCGCAAGCAACAGGCACATACAAATCGCCCACAGACACAAATAAATAGTGTGACCCACGCGGAGATGCCCATCTACGGCCGCATACCTCCATATATGCCCACTGTTTGGTTTAAAAACCCGCCACCACACCTCGTCAACTTTTATTTTCCCTCCAAAATAAATAAATAAATAAATGGATGGGTGCCAATCAAATTGTTCACGGTGAGGATATTTCTCAAACCTCATGTCAACAGAGACGAACAGAAACAAACAGAAAAAAAAGAAAAAAAAAAAAAAAAAAAAGAAAAAGCAATCCCAACGCAGAGCCAAAGGTAGAAGCACGCACACCAAAAAGAAAAAAAAAAGGAGAAAATACAAAATACAAAAAAAAAAAATCAAAATAGAACACAAAAACGGTAATGTAAGCTCAAAACACAGCGTAAGAAAAAAAAAAAAAAGATCCTCAATGCATCCCTTTCAATTTTGTCTGCTACCCTGCTGATTGTTGAAAAACGCACCAAAATCGGAGGGAAGGCACAAGGAAGTCCACAAACAAATGGATGTGAAACAGAGATTCAAAGAACACCCACCAAAAAGGGTTTTTTTTTCTTTTTTATCTTTTTTTTTTTTTTACAGTGGCACAAGCGTCAGCCGCCATACCCGCAGCCCCGACCCCCACGCTGTCCCTCGTACTTTTCCTCCCCAAAGCTTCGCCCACTCAGCACACACACACACTCCCACAAAATAAGGGGAACAGAGAAAACAAATACACCACCCCCACCCACCCAACAACAGTAATCTTCACCATTAATGAAATTTGCCCTCTCTTAATTCTTTCAACATCATTATTGCCTCTGCCAACAGCGTGATACAAAAAACGAAAAAAAAAAAAGACATAAAACCAACATCTCTTTGTCGCACCTCAACTTATTTGGAGAGAATGCAAGACACACACACACAGTTGAAGAGCAAAGAAAAAAAAAAAAAAAACTCTTCCGCTCCCCAGAACAGCTGGTATTCCCCACAACGCCTTCAATGATTGGGTGAGATGTATTTCCATTTGGTTTCACGCTCATACACATCTATCGGGGTTCCCTCCGTAACCTATGGGCAAACTATAAGATGTATCAGAAGCAGTGCATACGGGTGGTGTTCTCTGAGACAAATGCAGCCTTCCTAACTTCTTCCGCTATCCTTTCATCGCAGAGCCTTATTTCTCTTTCTTGTTTCTTTTCCTCTCTTATATTTGGGCATCCTTCATTTTCCTCCTGTGCTTATATTACAAGAGATTCGTGCATATAACGACCCACAAAAAGGAGCTTCAGCTCTCCTCATAATTTTCAAAATTATTTCTTCACTGTTTCTTTTCGTCATTCTTCGTTTTTTTTTTTTTTTTTAGTCCGTTTTCTTTCTTTTTCTTGTCTTTCTGTTTTTGTTGTTGTTCTAACTTGACGGACCTAACGGACCATTTTTCCTCCATTTTTAATCCCTTTTCTTTACTTGTCTTTTCCTTTTTACTTAATATTCCCCTGCTTTCGTTTTTCTTGTGCCGATCCCTTCATTGCCCTCTCTTCGTTTTCCTTTTTTTTTTTTTTTTTTCTTCTCAATCAATTTTATAAGTCACTGCGGCCTCTCGACTCCCCCCAGTGCGAAGAAAAAGAACGTTGCAAACGCGAGTCGCATGTCCATCACAACGCGTACCGGCGTCCGTACTCTCTCCGTCAGCATTCGCGTTCCACAAGCCGTCTTACCTTCGAACAGGACGGGCAGCTTGACTTTGCTGCTGCGACTGCGGCTGTTGCTGCGGGGAGGACGGAGACTGCTGTTGCTGCTGCGGGGGTGACTGTTGCTGCGGGTGGGAAGGCAGCGGCATCTGTTGTTGTTGGCCTTGATGGGGCGTCTGCTGCGGTGCTTGCATCATGTACTGCTGATACATTGCCATCATCTGCTGCTGCGCGTACGGGTTCGCAGCGGAAGGGTATGCGCCGTAGCCACCGTACGCGCCAAGATATCCGTTGCCGTCTCCGACTGCTCCGGCAATCCCCGGGCGCTGGTGACCACTGGCCGCCAGCGCTACCTTCAACCGCTTGTTGAGGATATTGAATCCATTCAGTCCTGCAATGGCCTGTTGGGCACTCGAACCGCTCTGAAACTTCACAAATCCATAGCCACGGCTCTGGCGTGTCTCGCGGTCACAAACAATTTTAACCGACTCAATGGGTCCATAGCGTTCAAACAGTTGACGCAGTTGCACCTCATCCACTGTCGTCGGAATGTAGTTCACCATGAGGTTGCGCAGCACATCGGGCTCGGGGTTCATCTGCGCCGGCGGAATATGTTGTTGTTGCTGCTGCTGCAGCTGCTGTAGTTGGGCAGTCTGGCCGTACGGATCGTACTGTGAAACCAACGGAATTTGGCTCATTTCCCACAATTCAAACAAAAAAAAAACACAAACAAATAAAAAAAAAAAAAAAAAAACCAACCTAAACTCTTGTATACATGTGCATATGCATTTGATTGGGGGTGAAAAAAAAAAAAAAAAAAAAAAGTGGGGGGAAGAAAAGGTAAGAAAACAGATGTGAGGCAAGTACACGTACAACACAATACAAGGAAAAAAAAAAAAAAAACAGCAAAAGCAACAACAAAAAGAAAAACAAAAGATAATGAAAGAAGAAGAAAAAAAAAAAAAAAAAACAATAATGATAATAATAATAATAATAATAATAATAGAAAAACACCAAAACACACACACAGAGACACACACAAATAAAACACACCAGAAAACAAAAACAACAAAAACAACGTTAAATAATACTCTTGCGAGGAAACAGCAGCATGTGGGAAACAAGACAATGGATAAACTTGGTGGGCATTTAAAAAATTGAAAAAAAAAAAAAAAAAAAAAGAAAGCCAAAACAATGGACAGCCCCCCTAGCGCGTCCGGCACTAATATCTTATTCAGGACCAAATGTAATTCCCCTCCCCCGCTCCTTCCATTTCCATTTTGCTTTCCATTTGTCTCAGCCATCATCGATATAAAGTGCCCGTCTGCCCGCGTCTGTGGATGTGGTGTGGGTACGCACTTGACAGGGCAATATGATTGCCTTCCATGTCGTTTTTCGTGCTTCTTTTTCTGTCCTTTTTGATTTTCCCCCTCCTCTTCCTTTACAAACAATCCATGTTTTTCTTGATTTCCTCGTTGCTCCTCCATGTGTGGGTGTGGGTGTGCATGTGTATGTGTGCTCGCACAAGATTATCTGTTTATGGCGTGTGCATGGGAATTCCTCGTTGGCAAAAAAGTGGCATGCGTACGCATAAAACAAGACACGGAGGGAGAAGTGATGGTCTCACTTTCTCAAAAGCAGTGGGAAGAAAATGAAATAAAATAAAATGAGGAACAGGACAAAAAAAAAAAAGGATGATATAAAAATAAACACCCAAAACATGCGGTAGATTTTGAATCTCATTAATCACACATACTCACACACAGGCCATGTCGCACGTGTGTATGCATGCATATATAAATATGTCCTTCTTCTGACTCCTTTCATCAACTCACCCCACTGTCTTCCCCCCCTCCTCCCCTCTTTTTTTTTTTTTGCTTTTTTTTTGGTTCTTGTTGTTTTTTTTTTTTTTTTGCCTTGTTTTTTTTTTTTTTTTTTTTTCGGTACATTTTTATCCATCTTAATTCTCGTTTCTCTTTACAAAATCTATCCATCGACCCCCCAATGCTCGTTTCCCTTTCCTCATGGCATCTTTGACCTTCGCGCCACTCACTCAGTGGAGCCTTGCTCGCCTCTCTCTCACCATTCCGCAGAGAAACAGTACAGAGCCAGAAAGCATACCACGGCCAGTGGGCCGCCATAAAATAGACACAAATAAACCGACAAAACAAAAGCAAAGAAAGGATAGGGGAAAATATGTAACGGAAAAAATGAAACACAAAATAATTCCTTCCTTTTACCGTGTTTTTTTTTTTTTTTCTTCTTTTCTTTTCTTTTCTTTTCTTTTCTTGTTATGTATTTATTTATTTATTTAGTTAGTTTTTGACTACTCTTTCATTCTTAAAAATATATTTTGTTTTCTACTTCCACTTCTCACCCTCTCTTTTTCTTTTTTTTTTTTTTTTTTTTTTTTTTTTTTGCTTCTCTCTTTTTCTTCCTTCAAGTTTTCTTCATTAAGGGTTTCAACTTTATTTTGCCGCATGGAGGGGCAGGAGAGGAAGAGTTATTCGTATTTGTTACCGCCAGTGAAACCCCTCAAAAAAAAAAAAAAATCGTAAAAATAAACAGTATAGTAGTAGTAGTAGTAGTAGTGGGGCGGCGGGGTAGGCCCAGGCGTGCGCTGGGCAATAATTGTGCGGGAAAGGCACAGTGGGGGGTGTGGGAGGCGGAGAAAGCCAATAAAATAAAATAAAATAAAACATATAATTATATTCATAACGAA
The DNA here is from genome assembly GCF_000209065.1 of Trypanosoma cruzi. Lineage (NCBI taxonomy): Eukaryota > Euglenozoa > Kinetoplastea > Trypanosomatida > Trypanosomatidae > Trypanosoma > Trypanosoma cruzi. The sequence goes on from NW_001849559.1 coordinate 124,338, forward strand.
GAGAACCAAGAAAAAAAAAAAATTTGTCAACGCCTCATAAAATGCCGCTCCACGCGAGGTACATTCGCTCTCGCCTTCTCTCTTTTTATTCCTTCAAGTCTTCTTCATTAATGATTTCAACGTTGATCTTCTCTGCCGCATGTTCTCAGAGGGGCAGGAATTATGGAAGAGTCTATTCGTATTTGCTACTCCGCCAGTTTGAATGGCCCCCTTTCCTGCATCTCGCCCGTGACTACATGTATATATAAATATATATATACCATTGCCTCATTCCTGCATAAACAGGAGAATAATAATAATAATAATAATAGTAATAATAGTAACAATAAAACTTTTTTTTTCCCTTCTTTTTGACGTGTCCGATACCTCGCCGGTGGGCGCAATGAGTGAGAAAACGCACAAATGCACACAATCAGACAACGTAACGAGTAGCAACAACCAAAACAGACAAGAAAAAAAAAAAAAAAAAAGAAATCGATATGTCGTAAATGACGGATGGGCCACTTAAAAAATTGCTGGTGGTGTAAACAGTATAGTAGTAGTAGTAGTAGTAGTGGCGGTGGTAGGCCTAGGCATCATCGTGCGCTGGGCAATAATTGTGCGGGAAAGGCACAGTGGGGGGTGTGGGAGGCGGAGAAAACCAAGAAAAAACAAAAAAAAACCATATAATTATATTCATAACGAAGAGAAGCAAGGGAAAAAAAAAAATTTGTCAACGCCTCATAAAATGCCGCTCCACTCGCCGCAGGTACAGTTTGCGCCCTCCCTTCTGGCTGCCCATCACTCCGCCTCTTCCCACAACATTATCTCCAACAAAGATATAAATATATAGTAAAAAAAAAGAAGAAAAAAAAAAAAAAAAGAGAGAGTGAGAAGTAAAAAACCTCCTCATCCTCATCACGCCATCCTTCTCTCCCCGCAGAGAATCCTCCCGTGTAGCCTAAACGCCTCCTCCTTTTTTTTCTTCTCCTTCCGTTGTTGTTTTCTTTGTTTTTTGTTTCCCTTTTTTTCCTTCTATTTTCACTTCCCACCTCCCTTCCTTCCATTTTTTTTTTTTTTTTACTTTTATTTATTTATTTATTATTTATTATTATTATTATTTGGGTGCTCATTTTCTTTTCCTCTCCCGTTTTCTTTTTTTTTTCTTTTTCTTCTCGGTGTGCCTCCCTCCCTCCCCCTCTCTCCGAGAAGAAAAAAAAAGGAAAAAAAAAAAGGAGGTCTTCCTCTTTTTTTATTCTTTTCGTTTCTATTCCCTTATTTTTTACCCCCACCCCCTCGTCTCCCCTTTGCTGTTCACCATTTCTTTTCTTTTTTTTTTTCTTCCCAGTCGTCATTCATTTCATTGCGAGATGGAAGGGGGAGGAGGAACGGGGTCCACCAGCTTTGTTGCCACGCTGCCTTGGCCCCTTCTCTATACATTTGTTGCCTGAGTGCTCACAAAAACAAACAAAAAAAAAGTGAAAAAAAAAAAAAAAACGACACACATAAATAAATAAGAAAAAAAAAAAAAAAAAAAGAGAGAGAGGTAAGTAAAAAAAGCCATCATACTATATATCCCCTCTCACACAAACAGACATACACACACCAAAGAGCAGAGAGAACCTACTGACGCGGCACCGACGGCACAGACTGTGTCATCATATACGGATGCTGCATCGTCATCATCTGCTGCTGCGCGTACGGGTTCGCAGCGGAAGGGTATGCGCCGTACCACCGTAACCGCCATACCCACCGTAGGCTCCAAACCCAGTGCTTACGCCGTTACGGTTTCGCTGGCCACTGCCAAACTTGAGGCCATTTGCAATGGCCTGCGGTAAAAAACCTCCTCATCCTCATCACACCATCCTTCTCTCCCCGCAGAGAATCCTCCCGTGTAGCCTAAACGCCTCCTCCTTTTTTTTTTTTTTTTCTCTCCTTCCGTTGTTGTTTTCTTTGTTTCTTGTTTTTCTTTTTTTTCTTCTATTTTCACTTTCCACCTCCCTCCCTCCTTTTCTTTTTTTTTTACTTTTATTTATTTATTATTTATTATTATTATTTGGGTGCTCACTTTCTTTTTCTCTCCCGTTTTCTTTTTTTTTCTTTTCTTTTTCGTTTTCTTTTCGGTGTGCCTCCCTCCCTCTCCCTCTCTTCGAGAAGAAAAAAAAAAAAAAAAAAAAGGAGAAAAAAAGGAGAAAAAAGGAGGTCTTCCTCTTTTTTTATTCTTTTCGTTTCTATTCCCTTATTTTTTTTTTTTTTTTCCCACCCCCTCGTCTCCCCTTTTCTGTTCACCATTTCTTTTTTTTTTTTTCTCTCTTTTTTTTCTTTTTTTTTTCCTCCCAGTTGTCATTCATTTCATTGCGAGATGGAAGGGGGAGGAGGAACGGGGTCCACCGGCTTTGTTGCCACGCTGCCTTCGCCCCTTCTCTATACATTTGTTGCCTGAGTGCTCACAAAAACAAACAAACAAAAAAAAGTGGAAAACAACACGACACACATAAATAAATAAGAAGAAGAAGAAAAAAAAAAAAAAAAAGAGAGAGAGAAGTAAAAAAAGCCATCATACTATATATCCCCCCTCTCACACAAACAGACACACACACCAAAGAGCAGAGAGAACCTACTGACGCGGCACCGACGGCACAGACTGTGTCATCATATACGGATGCTGCATCGTCATCATCTGCTGCTGCGCGTACGGGTTCGCAGCGGAAGGGTATGCGCCGTAGCCACCGTAACCGCCATACCCACTGTAGGCTCCGAACCCAGTGCTTACGCCGTTACGGTTTCGCTGGTGACCACTGGCCGCCAGCGCTACCTTCAACCGCTTGTTGAGGATATTGAATCCATTCAGTCCTGCAATGGCCTGTTGGGCACTCGAACCGCTCTGAAACTTCACAAATCCATAGCCACGGCTCTGGCGTGTCTCGCGGTCAGCAACAATTTTAACCGACTCAATGGGTCCATAGCGTTCAAACAGTTGACGAAGTTGCACCTCATCCACTGTCGTCGGAATGTAGTTCACCATGAGGTTGCGCAACAGATCGGGCTCGGGGTTCATCTGCGCCGGCGCTTGCTGCAACTGTTGTTGAGGAGCGTAGTATTGCATCTGTTGAGACATAATGAAAGACAATATTTTTTCTTCTTGGTGTTTTTTCTCCTTCTTGCTTGGTTATTCCCTTTCTTTATATGTTTCCTGCCGCTTTCTCTTTCTAGTTTGAAGTAGAGAGTGCTCAAATGATCTAATTTACCCAAAGAGGTAGCCTTATAAGAGGGAAAGACAAAATAAAAGAAGTTAAGAAGAAAAGGCATAAATGTGTCTTCCAATTTAGACGGTAAGGATAGCACTCACAAGGCAGGCCCACTACATATGTAATGCATAAGCATACAGAATATCCTAGCAATGGTCATATCACCCCAAATTCATCTGTCTCCATGTTTGTTCCTCTTCCTTCGTCTCTTACACTCTCACTCTCTCTCACTCTCTGTCTCTGTGTCTGTGCGTACGTTTGTTTATTCCATTTTCTGTACGAAGCCTCCTCTATTTTTGTAGAATTAAAAAAGGCCCCGGCGTCGTTTTTGCTCCTCATGTAGAGCTATAGTAGTGTCCTCCACCGGTCGAAGAAAACTCAGGATATTTCGCGCCCGTTCTCCCAAAGACGAAGAAGCCGCTGCCGAGGTTGTGTTATGCGTGGAATCGCCCTTCATTAACGTACAAACTGATGTATTCCCTTCATCCGCATTAAATGAATGAAGAATGCCCTCCTGTATCTCCATTTGTACTCTCTCATGCTCCTTTGTCAGTTCCCCGAGTTGCCACTGGAGGATAGCCTGGTTCTCCTGCTCCTCTTCAATGCGTTCATACAATTGGGTAAATTCCGCAACGTACGCCGCGTCCTTCGCGCTCAAAAATTCTCTAACGTCTCGCACCCGGAGCGGTGGTGATTGAACACATCCCTCATGCGTTCCACCCTCACGTGACGTGGACACCAATGAGGCCGTAGCCGGGTTTGAAAGCGTACGGCCAACCCGATGCAGAAATGCAAGTGCCACCTCTCTGTCAGGACCGTCGATGCCTCCCTCATCTTCCTCTTCGAGAAGTGAGGCGACAGTATCGGCAAGGTAATACATTGAAATCCGTTGGCTGCTCATAGGACTGCATGCATCACCGTCGCCAAGCAGCATAAAGTCGAGTAGCGAAAGTGCGAGACGGCGGTCCTCTTTCAGGTCTGCCTGCGCTGCGGCTCCTGTGACAGCATGAAGCGGCAAAAGATGTCTCTCCACCCAGGGAATAATGTCACGCTCCAATATTTCTCGCAAAACGGTACTCTTTGCGACCTTTCCGCTCGCCTCCACTGACGCGGGAAAGGCTGACGGACAGAGACGAGGGCCCACACGGCGCATGACATTTCGTGCCGTAATACGGGCAACACGCTGAATGCTTGGCGTTCCAGCGGTCTCAACGCCTCGTGGCAGGCATCCAAGAAGCTCCAGAAGACACAAAAGCATACGGCACCCCTCTTCATCAAGCGCCTGAAGTGGGGCGTGCTTCACCACCAGGATCGTGAGCTGAAAAAGCGCAGCCAACACCGGAGGAGAAAACGGTGGCCGATGTGAAAGAAGCGTCGCAAGGCTGCGAAGATTCGTCAAAGATGCACGCATCAAAAGAGATTTGGACGCCGCTTCTCCTTCCTTGGTGGAAGAGGCAGTGAATTCGTTGTATGCCGCCAATACAATCTCCACCGCGTCCAAGATGAGCACCTCCACATCAAGCGCAACGTTTTTTGCTGCGCCATTTCCGCCCTCTTTCTGCGGTGTGGACGGGACAAGTCTACAGAGCAGAGCCGCTGCATCATCCGGTGAGTGAATGGCGTCACAACCAGCAGCCGAGACCACAGAGAAAAGAGCTTTGTCCAAAGCAATGCGAGTACCTGCACCTCGGCCACTCTCCGGCTTCTTACCAGGGGTATTGCTCCTACCCCGGACCATGGCGAGAACGTTTTCCCCCCTTTTCTTCGTCCCCCACGCCCTCCCGTCTCCCGTTCGACAAATCGCGGGCCTCCACCCCCCTCGCACAAAGATGCCACACACACTTCACGCCCCGCCTCATCAACCAGGTGTCGGTGCACCGCATTGAAAGACAAGGACAGGAAAAAAAAAAGGGGGGGGAAAAGACCCGCCTATTACAACGCAGCAGAGAGGCCTGATCGCGCCCGACACAATGCACGACAAAGCAAAGAAAAAAAAAAAGAACGGCCGCACAAAATAACAGAGACCCGGAAAAAACTGACGATGGAAACAATCCTTTGACGGAATTACAAGCTCTGACACGCATACAAAATATCTACGCGCACAGCAGTGGCAATAACCCTTGTGTGGGTCCGCGTTTGCCTTTTTTTTTTTAAAGAAAATCCTTGCGGGCGGCTCTAAAGAGGGCACCACCCACCGCCCGCTCCTCCAAAAATCCATCCACCCACCGTCCATGCAAGAGAAAAAAGGCAAACAGTACGATAAAAAAATTTCTTTCTTCCCAGAGTAAGCAGAAAAACGTTGGACGGCAACAACAAGAGTGGGGGAAAAAAAAGGAAAATATATAATATATATATATATTCCCATATTATAAAGAGAGAGAGAAAGAAAGCGCACAAAAGTGTCGCAAAGTGAATAACAACAATTTAATAATAAAAAAGAAAAAGTGGTAAAATAAAAGCCCAACCCTTCTTCTTCTTTTCTCTTCCTTCGGGAAAGGAGGATTGACTACAAAGGTTAAAGAAGACGCTCAGGTTCCGATCATTTGTAAAAATCCACACACAAACACACGGCAATAAGGAGAAAAAAGAAAAAGAACTACTTTTTTCGTGACGTTCGCCCAGAAATGCAGCTGCAATTAAAAAACCGAGTACAGCGTTTCATTAATATTTCTACACCCTTCTTCTTTTTGTATCCCCTTCCGTCCTTCTTCCGCCCCCCGTGTATTCGTGCGCCCACGCCTCTGCAAATGTGTTGTTTTATTCCTGTTGCATCGTACAACTCTCCACCTTGCACTTTTTCCTTTCCTTTTTTCTCTTTTCTCTCTTTTCTCTTTTTTTTTTTTTTTTTTTTTTTTACTGCTTTTAAATTCCTTCAGCATATGTTGTTGCTTGCAATCGTCCACAGTTGTGTCGAAAAAAAAAAGAAAACACACACGCACACAGAGGATACGTGCGCACCACGTATTGAGAAAGACTTAAGTCTCAAATAAAAAAACGCCCAAACTCACACATACGCACACGCACTCATTCGTTCATTCATGACGCATACTACACACATAAAGGCGGGGAAGTAAATCAGGAAGACAAGAACAACAAGAAAAAAAAAAAAAATTGATGTAGCTGAACAAAGAGCAAACCAAATAATCGGTCCTCTATAACCCACACATCACACACGCACGCACGCATACACACAAGAAAAAAAAAAAATTATTAGATATATTTTTGGATCATTACTTGTACATCAAAGCAAACATACTGCGACCCCCTAGCGACGATCCCCCTCCTCTTGCCGTGCCAAAAGCATTTGTTGGTAGAAAACATTCTGCAAAGCCGCCTGTTGCTGCGCAGAGAACATCATGGATGACGCCCTCAATGCCCTGTAAGCCTCCCACGCAGCCTCCACATTAGCGTATGCCACTTTAAGACGCTTCCCTGCGATGCAGTACCCATTAAGCGAGTTTGCGGCATATGACGCACTAAAATAGTGAACGTACTTCACAAAACCATACCCACGGCTCTCTCGCGTTTCCTTATCATAGATTATCTTTACGCTTTCAATGGGACCAAATTGGCCAAAGAGACCGTAAAGCTGCGTTTCATCCATCATTGGAGGAAGATAATTCACAATAAGGTTCCTCAATGCCTCAGGATCCGTGGCACAACTAGGCCAAGACATGGAAAAGGAGCTGCCATTGCTTGGAAACATCTCCTCGCCGTTTTTAGGGCGCTGCTCAGGGGTACGTTGGGTAGTCGCTGTTGATCGTTCACTCCTCGACTCCCGCTTCTGCACCAATGCTGAGGGCGGTGGTTGTTGCGACTCCTCCTCCGTCGGCGCGTTGTTGGAACCCCGCTCCACAGACATGTGTGCCCTTATCCCCCTTCACGTGACTCCTTACTTATTTTCCTCCCCCTTATCCTATTTCTCTTTCTCTTTCGTTTTATTATTATTGTTATTATTATTATTATTTCGTTTCACCTCTCCCTTAGCAATCAATAAAGAGAAAGAAAAAGACAATTCGACTCAGAGAGCACAATACAGCAGTAAGCAAGTATATAAATACTATATACGCTACATGCATATATATATATGCATGGACAGATAAACAAATAAATAAAAATATATTAGACAGCTGGTTATGATATTGTAAAATGGTAATCGTGGCAAAATAAATAAAAAAATAAAAACAAATTTTTCGTTTGGCAGAGAGAAAATTGAAAAGAAAACCAACATTCAACAAGGGAAACACACACACAGCGGGAGAGACACAATCTCTCTCTCTCTCTCTCTCCCTCTTTCTCTTTCTTTCGTCCTCCATTACATAAAGAGGCGGTGGATATTGAGGGAGGGAGGAAAAAATAGTTCTACTCCGCCTCAAGATCCGGCAATATTCATGCTTTGTTAACATTTTCTCCTATCAGGCGCAAAGAGAAGAAAAAAAAAAAAAAAAAAGAGAAGCAAAAACAACAAAAAAAAAACGAAGGGAAACAAAAAATCTTTCACACCGCTAATTTCTTCTCCACTCTTTTATATCATTCAAATTTAGTTGACGCCCATGCCTTCTTTTTTCCTTTTTTTTTTTTTTTTGCTGCTGTTTTTTTTTTCTTGCTCGGGCGCGGGCATATTTGTAAGGCGTCACTTTCGTCCAAATAATTCCCTGCAGAAAATTCATGTATCACGTGTATCTATTTTCGCCTGTTCTCTGTGGAACTGAGGGGCCCATGCACGATGCCTGGAGACAGACCGACGAGCTGACAGAACAGGGGGTTATTTTGAACTTCTTCAAAGCTTCCCTGCACCGCAACCTTCCCCTTGTCAATTAATACAATGTGATCAGCCTTACGAATCATACTTAGTTTGTGAGCAAACATAAGAACAGTGCGTTTCTCCTTACCCCTTCTGGCATCTTCAATGAGTCGGCTAATTGCCTCATGGACCACCACCTCCGACTCGGTGTCGAGAGAAGAGGTTGCCTCGTCAAGAATCAAAATGTTGGGTGCCCGCAGCAGCGCACGTGCAATAGCAATACGCTGCTTTTGGCCACCAGAGAGTGACCGGCCACCTTCGCCCACAAAAGTATCGTAGCCTTGCGGAAGAGCTGAAACAAAGTCGTGTACGTTAGCACGCATGGACGCGTCAACAATGGAGGAATACAACCATCTGTCAATCGGGTCGTCCCATTTGTAATCGGGTGCGCCATATGCGATGTTCTGGGCAATCGATCCACCAAAAAGCACGGGCTCCTGAGAAACATAGCCAATTTTACCACGAAGCCAACGCGTGTCTAGACTACTCAGATCGTGGCCGTCAATAGTAATGGTGCCCCGCGTCGGGCTGTACAACTTCAGAAGCAACAGCGCCAGTGAACTCTTACCAGAACCACTGCTACCTACCACGCATGTGCAGCGCGATGGTGCAATCTCCAAATTCAAATTTTCATAGACTGGTGCTTCGAGACGTGTCGGGTAAGCAAAAGACACATTGCTAAGTTTGATGTTCCACTTGCACTCCAAAGGAATCGTCGCCTTTGTTTTATCCTGCGCCTTCTGCAGTAATTCCTCCTCCTCCAAAACGTCATAAATACGCAAACTGGCGCCGTACCCCTTGTTGATTTCTGTTGCCAGATTCGTCAGACCCATGAGTCCAATACCACAGTACACCGTGTAAAGCACAAAGGAGAAAAGCACCCCGGGTGACAAATTATTTGACGCTACAAGAAGGGATCCTGCCCAAATGATGCAGTACAATGCACCATACCCCACAAACTGCAGTGAAGCCATATAAGAGGCGTTGTAAAACAACATGCGTTTACTGATCTGAAAAACAGCATCGACTTTTTTTTCATACCATTTCAATTCTTCAGACTCCCGAGCAAAAGCCTTTACAGTACGAATGTTACCCAATCGTTCTGCCGCAACGGTTCCCTTTACAGCGAGAGCATCCTGCATCTGTTGCTGCAGTCGCCGAACATAGCGACCGTAAAAACCAGCAAATACCGCCAAGGGTGGAACCATGCCACATATCACACCCGTCAAAATTGGGGAATAGTAAAGCATAATGCCGATACTACCCACTGTCTGAAGAAGATTCTTACTCCCTTGCGTTACAGCTTCTGTGAGCGAGCTACCCACGACATTGCAGTCCATAGAAAGACGCTGCAACAAAGATCCTGTGGCGTTTTCAGAAGAATCAAAGAAAGTCGTCGGCTGAGCGAGAAATCCATTGTAGAGGCGACTTCTTAGACGTGCAATGACACGTTCTCCAGCATAACCAATACACGCCAAACGCAAAAAGTTGGCTACGCCTGAAAGGGTAAACCATCCCAACAGCTGCGCAGACGTCCCAAGAGGTAGTTCTCCTTTGCTGGCGTAGTCAATAAGCTGTCCAAAGCCCGCAGGAATCGCAAGAGTCGCCATGCTGTAGAACCCCACACCAGCCACAGCCAATGCAATGTAGGGTGCTTCATCCCGAGCGGATCGCATATACCGCCAAAATGACCCTTTTTTCGACGCGGGCTCAGTGACGTAGAGGGGTGAAAAGGAGTTTTTGGGCCGCTGCGCCGGCGTAGCCTCACCAAAATTCGTTTGAAGGCGAATGGTTGAAGCAAAACGCCTCAGATCACAAAGCGTCTCCGGATGATAGGGGCGCCAAATATACTGAGATGATCTCATGGCTTGGGTCACGCTAATAAAAAACTAGAGAAAAAGGCTTATCAAAATTAGAAAAAAAATGTAAAAAAAAAAGACGTGGCTTAAATTTTCAACGGCACCCAGCAAAAAAAAAAAAAAAAATAACATACCAATTGCATATCCAAGTATACAACAACTGCTCCCCCAACAAGTATAAATAAAGGGGAACCACGTTTAAGAGTAGTTTTCCTGTGGACGATAAAAAAAAAAAAAAAAAAAAGAATGTGATAATAATAATAATAACCAAAAAAAAAAAAAAAATAGTTCAACTGACTACGGCTTCTCCGCCTCCTCAGAGAGCTGCATCAAGAGAGATGCATCCACAGGGACCCAAGCGGAAAATGTTCCCATCAACTCGTTTTTAGGCATCAAATGGTCAACCCTTACTTCCTTGCCCTGAAGAAGAGTCTGCAGGAGACGGTATTGCTGCAAGCAACGTCCAAAATTCACAAGGCCTTCTTGAAAGCATTTGCTCTCTTCCAACACCTTCATCTCCTGAAGAAATATGGTGACGCACGGAAATTGCAAGCGACTCCCTTTTCGCATTGTTTCCTTAAATGTTTTGTGGTCTGCATCAGAACCCAGCATTTTTCGCAGTCGAGTGAAAAGTTCTGCGGTTTCGCGGGAAAGAGACGCCCACGTCCGGCTCAATCGCTTCACTGCTGGCGCCCTCATTCCACCATGGAGAGCAACTAGCATGTCCCAGTTCCGTAGCTTGATAAGTTCATCACACACGAGCATTAACAAATCCAAATTTTTGGACCGCTGTGACAAATCCCTCTCAGAAACCACGGCGTATGACACCCAATTATTGACAGAAGAAAAAAAATCCCTATATTGAATAAAGTTCCTTATGGAGCTTGCTTCATCCGCATTCCAACGCTGTCCAAGAAGCTCAGGTCCTTTAAGTTGGCGATGCACGTAAGACGTTAAAATTGTCAGCTGGGCGGCAATTTCTCGTGGTGAGTACTGAATCAACACGGCGGTCGGTGTTTCACCTCCTCTGGGTACTCCCGGAAGAACGGTTGGCGTACTACTATTCAGTGCAGTTCGGTCGCCCTTTGCCATCAGCGACAACAGCGCCGCGGGGGCTCCAGACTGGTCTATCTTCTCCTTGGAGAATGCGACTAGACGACGAAACAGTACATCATTGGAAAAGTCCTCGTAGTAATTTTCAACCCATAACTCCAAAACATTAAACACGGCGCGTTGAATATCGCGACGCAGTTCCATGTAAAATTGATGAACCAAAGGGCTTCGATCGCTCTCACCAGGCCTTGAGAGGGCCGGGACCTCATAACGCTCAATCAACTGCTCCAAGAGTTCCTCCGGTGTTGCAAACTGACGATACGTCAGAAGGACAACGCGGGTAAACAAATCCCGCTGGGGATTGTGTGGATCCGTCATCATCCGAACTAGACGAGAAAAACCTATAAACGACATATATGTGGAAGAGGGAATAAAAGCGGCAGCACCGCCACCCTCTGAGACTTCTGGAAGGTTCTCATTCAAAACTGGTGCATCCGATGTTCGGTAGGACCCGCGAATGGCCTCAGGAGATTCGGAGCCATGGTAAGCCGGTAATGTCTTCACAAACGCAAAATTATTCCCCATATGGTCGGTCGACGTTCCCGCCAACGTCTTGTTAACGAGAGGCTTGACAATTGAATGCGTCTTCTCCCCTTTAGCAAAATCCATCAGCTTATCACTCCCTGCAAAGTTAATGCGCCGCACCAACAGATGGTCCGTGCCAGCCCCCGACCCGTATCGATTGCGCACGTATTGCCGTGCAACATACTCTAGTGCTTCAGGTGACAAGTCCTCGCTCACAATCAAGGCGAAGGGAGGAAGACCTTCCATACGCACATAAAGACGTGTCTGTCCTCGCTCTGCAGAAGTGCCCATCACCATCAAAACAGACAATGCTCCCCAGAGAAGATATCTTGTGCACACTAAAAAAAAAAAAGAAACCGACAAGACAAGAGTGCACAACCCTCACACACAAACACACACGCACAAGCAAACAGTCACCAGACCAGGTCCCACTCTCCCAGTTTCAAAATCAATTGTGCAGTAAACAGTCGCTAATAAACAACTCATATAAAAAATAAAATAATCACAAAAAAAAAAAAAAAAAAAAAAACGTTTCTTGTCCCATTTTCACACCAATTCTTTTTTTTTTTTTTTTTTTGTGTGTGTGTGCATGTTATCCCTCCAATTCAAAAATACAAAAATGTCGCTTTCCCCTCCGCCAAACTGTCATCATAAAAACAAAACTTGTCACTATTATTAAGCAATCTCCTCGATCAAGCAGTACGGAATTTCATCTCGTACATGTGTGCGCTGAATGAGATGCTCCACATCCCTTCGCTTCGACAAATCCAGCCTCGCGGTCAACGCGATAAGCTGACGGGTTGTATAAAGATGGTGCATCGTAGTCACAAGCTCGGCGAGCCCCGATGAAAGCGTCATGGCCAACGCGTAGCGCTGAACGTAGAAAATGATGGGCCTTCGATTTAATGTGGGCTGAGCACAAAACATCTCGTGACAAATATACTCCGCGTCATGAAGCAGTTGTTGTTCACCAAACGAATTGAACTTACGTATTCTTGAAACACCCTCGACAAAACCCGTGAATACATTCAAAATCATATGGTCCAAAAGACGCCTCAAACTCACACTTGGAGCATCACGATACAACTCCCGCAATTCGTGTTGGCACCGCAGGAATGCCTCCATAACTTGACGTACTGGATAGGAAAAACTACAACTCCCCTTCACTTTAGAAACTGCAATTGGAAAGCTCTCTGCAGAACCATCCCAGTGAAACTCCTCCATTGAGATAGCGAAGGCATTAGACGACAACAGCTGGTTACTAAGTAACCGTAACCCATTTTGACTGATGCACGTGCACAATCGCCCCATCAACTCCTTCACAGAGTCCAGCTGGCCAAGCTCATCCACTGGCAACAAAGGTTTTAAAGCAGAAAGTATGGCCTTGAAGGCAGTGCCGATGGAGAGCACACTGCAAAGGCCTGTGGCTCGCTCCACGGCGGCAAAGAGATGCTGACGGCTGTTCACGACGCTCCTCCACACCAAGGAAGGACTCGAATCAACTCTATTCCAGTCAAAAGACCGGGGTAGATACTCATCGCGTAATATCCTTGCAAATTGCTTCAGCTCCCCATCCACAGCCGTTGAACGAAAAAACCATTGATCACCACTAGAGACAAAATACGAGAGAATGTACCACACGTAGAGAGATGTAATCCCAAGGTTCACATATACAAGCGCAAGAGCTACGCGACGAAACATCTGGGCGTACATTGTGTTCTCCACCATCATTTTCACCCCCATGAGGCTAGAAAAGGTGAATACTTCAAGAGCATCCCGGGATGAAAACAATCGAATACGAAACGTATCAGCAGCAGGTATTGCCTCGGGGCTTAAAAAAGCCTGTGTATTTAAAAACGGGTTTAGCATTACCATATCTTCCTCTTCGCTGCATTTGATGTGGGATATTAATACTTTCCCCTTGCTGCAGTAACAAAAGCGTACGGGTGGCACTAACAGATATTTATGTGCCGCGTTTCCTTCCAACTCCAACTCACACGGCAGAAGGGGATAAAGCGGCGGGAGATCGTCTTCTGTCGCCCCTACAAACATTCCCGTATCGTTCCTTAACAGCTGGCCAAGGGTGTCTGCTTGGGCAGTCAAATAATTCCTCTTCACCAACATGGCCAACCGGGCCTCCATTTCTGCAGTTATATTGCCAGCAAAATCGTCATCCGTTGGAAACACGGGCCGGCAAATGTCTACAAAATAAAATAAAAGACGATAGGAGAGAAGCAATTCCAAAAGCGTCAAATTCTCCAGCGGTAAGTGTGTCTGGTACGATAAAACCAACCGCAAAGCCTCCTTCACAGCATGGCGTCCAATGCCGCAGCAATCCTCATATACTTTTTTGAGTGAATTAACGTCATAAATGTAATTTCTCACCGCAGCTTCATCTTCACTACTCAAGTCCTTACAAAAAGCGAAATCATCTCCTAAAAACCTCTCAATTGCCTGCTCAAAAGTTAGGCAATCATCCTTCATACAATTATCAGGGCTCTCTGATGCAAAGAGTGCCTCAAAGCACCGCTGAAGCAGCAAAACAGCACGTAAAAATGAGCTAACCTTGGTGAGCAGTTGAGAAGTGCAACGCCGCACCTCTGAAAGCGTCACACTCTCTGCCAACACCGCTATTCCGCCTCCGCTAATTTCAGAATTTTTAATGTTTTCATTGACCACTTCATGTAATTTATCCATCACGTATGCTTCCATGAGGCGTCCGGCTGTCAAATTTCCAGCGTTGTTGCTAGAGTGCTGATTTAATGCCTTTGTTGTTTTACCCTTCCAGCAGCAGAGTGCATGTGCGCCATACGCCAAACGCAGGGCAGAGCAAACTAAATCTTTGCTCCAAACAAGGCATGTGTCCTGAAGTGAGTCCAGTACTTGAAAAAGACGATTGTGCAAGGCCAAACCCAAAGCCTTTACACCTTGAGTGCAGAGGTAAAGGTGCTTCTTCAGAACTGTCTCTCCAAGAGTGGTTGCCTCGCACATCATCTCCAAGGTTTCTTCCTCAGATTCTAAGACGGGCTTTCGCATCTCGTATTGAATTCGTAGCTGATGCAACGACAACACCACTTCCGCAAAACGACCAGCTTTCAAGAAAATATTTATGTCCCGTGTTTGTTTATGTCTCTGCTCAATGAAGCGAAGCATGCGGATCACAGTCGTCAGGTGAACTCGACGTCGTTTCATCGCCAACACGCCAAAAGCCCCACAAACCACATTCTTCTGGTGCTGTATTTTCTGACGTGTTTCCTGGCACTGCGAGAGACACAAATCCATTGTGTCACAAAGATCTAGCAGCTCTGGAACGGCAGGCAAAAAAAAATTTGTATTTCCAATCACCCTTTTTTCATTAGACAACAACTCCCCCTTGACAACATCGTTGTGAGCACCCACGGGAAAAGCTACTGGTCCCTCCGCTGACTCTTCCCCGGCCCTTGAATAAGAAGACATAATCATCCGTTTAAAACACATCTCTAACAAGAGGTACATGTCCTCCATCCTTCGTATTTTATCACTTTGTATCAGCTGAATAAGCTGAAACTCGTCATCCGTACTAGTAGGTAACTCACAAATGTGTTTTATCACCATCTCCTGAGAAGCCTCCACGGAGGACCAATCCGTCGTAATATGCGAGATCAACTCACTTGTGAGTTGAGGTACAATGTCAGCGTCGTTATGTGTTCCCTTCTGCTTTAGGATCGCGGAAGCTGCATCCGCATCATCGGCCGTGTTCACCGAGAAGCCGTTCTTAGATGGGGAGACCGGCAAACCTAGAAAACCGGCAGAGACTGAATTGGGGAAAAACTGAACATGTCTCAGCCTTTTATGCAATGCCTGTCGCAGGCGCTGGTGCCTATCTGCTTCACACAGCAAGAGTGAGGCATACCGTTCCATAGGACTTTCCTCTCTCGCAACCCGCTCAGTTTCCTTTTCCATGCAAAAAACATGCTCGGAACTATTGTGGGAGTCATTTTCAAGCATTATCCACCCTGTCGATCAGTCCTTTTTTAAAAATCCTCTTCCGTGAGCGTCTCACTGTGGTCGTCTGCCGCACGTCCCCCTCCAAAAAAAAAAAAAAAAACCTTGTTGGTGTTGATCTCTTGTTTTCCTTTGCCTGTCGGATAGACCTTCTCCAAGAAACAAAGTTCTTTAAGAAGGTACACTCGAGAGACGCGGATCACTGCCGTACTCTTGGGTGTTCTCTTTCTGTGGACTCGCACCCTGACGCAAGAGTGGAGCAGTGGATTTCTCACACGCAAATGGTCGCCGTCACCACCTGCTCCACGCCAAACATTAAATGTGATCAGTAATCAAAAATAAAAATAAGAAAAAAAAGAAATATATGAAGAGAAAAGGGAAAAATAAAGGAGAGGAAATAGGTATGACACACATCAGCCCGTCGTGACTAATAATTCATGCTGACACAATACGGATAGGGGAAATCAATCGTAGCCGGCAACAACAGAAAGGGTGGGATGCACAGCTAGGACCCCCAGTTTGGCAAGAGGAGTTATTCATCGGGTATCCCTTTGAATTGATGTTGTTGTTTTTTTCTTGAATTTATCTACTTTTTCCTTTCGTCATCCCTTTTCTCCACCCACCCCACCCCTCCGCGTCCTCATTCTCTCTATCCCTCCGCTCACTCATCGTGTTCTTCTTGCTGCACTCCCAACATACCCTTCTTTTATCCTCTTCTTTTTTTTTTCTTTTTCTTCCTTGTTTTCTGCAAAGAGAATCCTCTTCTTCGCATTTTTTTTTTTTTTTCGTCCGTATTCCCGGGCTTCACTTCAGTTTTTTTTTTTATTTGCACGTTTTTCTTCTTTTTTTTTCTTTTTTTTTTTAGGGGAGAGGGGTCTCGTGTGGGCATAAAAAAACAAAAAAACGAATCCCCACCCGCCCGTCTCCGTCCGAGTGCCTTCGATTGCGCTCGGGCGTACGGCAGCAACTCGTGGTTTCGGCCACAGTAGTTGCCTCCCCCCTTTTTTTCTTTTTAGCTGCGAATTGAAAGCCTGGCTAAAAAAAAAATAAAAGAAAAAAAAAAACAAAAAAGCGTCCGCCACCCCCCCCCCCTTCCCACACACACAACAACTGCACTTCTGTTTTTAATGTTTTTTTCGTTGTTGTTTTCTGTCTTCATGCGTTCATTGCTTTCCCCCTCCCCGTCCATACAAATGTGTGTATATATATTTATGTATGTGTATATGTATAGACATACATATACATCGTGTGTGTTTCCCCCCTCCTCTCTCGGCGTTTGCAATAGATGTGTGGCTTCCTTCTGTCATTTTCATCTCTGTTGCCTCGTCGATACCGACTCGTTCCATCCTCTCTTTCCCGCATCCCTCTCCCCCCCCCCCCCCCCCCAAAAAAAAAGAGAAAAATAAACGTTTCCAGCTCTCTTCTATCAATTACCCTCGCCTCCTCAAATCTCACCCCGGCTTGCCAAAAAAAAAAAAAAAAAAAATCCTTCAAGAAGCCGCTTTCCCGGTTTTCTAATATATATATATATATATTCTTCCTGACTTTTACTTTTTCAGGTGCGCGTGTGCCTGCTCTCTTTTCCTCCCCGCTGACAGTCACTCCTCTTCGTGTCCCCTAAATTGCGTGTTTATTGCCTCGATGCAGCCATCTTTTCCCTCCCCCAGTCGCACTGGCAACGATGTTGTCGTTGCGCCGCTGAACACACAAAAACAACTCCCTGAGAGGGATCAAACAGAAACGAACAAAAAAAAAAAAAAGAGAAGATATTTAAAAACAAACGAGTCAATGTTTCAGTGTTGCCTGCACGTACGTATGGCGCCCCTTGTCGTCATTTGACGACATTTTCACACTCGCTTGCAGACACTACCGTCGCCTTCTGTCCATGGCCAGCGTCGTATCTTCATTACATGGCTTCCACCCCACTCCTGCTCTCGCACTTCCCTCCTCCCACATTCATACACAAAGATCACACGCATTTATGGGCATGAATGCAGGAGGATTCCCCTCATCCATCGCACGCAGCAAACCGCTGGAAATAAATCGCCCCACATGGACGCACAGAAAGAATGGAATACACAATCGAAACAAGCAAACAAACAATAGAAACCCAAAAAAAAAAAAAAAAAAAAAAAAAAACCGGCATTTCATTCAATAATAATAAGAGCAAAAAAAAAAAAACTCGCAAGCGGAGAAGGGAATAGGGATGGAAAGAGAGTGGGTATTGAGCCAACATCACAACAAGAAGAACAGCAACGACAACCGTCGGTAACACGCATGCCCACACAGCAAAACACTGCAGAAGAGAACAAAAAGGGAGTAAATCAATGATTACGGTACAGGAGAAGTCACTTCAATATATTATGAACACGTGTAACGAGGCGTAAAAATAAATAAATAAACACAAAGAAAAAAAAAGAAAAACAACAACAACAGACGGAACTGTGCTACCCGACTACAAGAAATTGAATGAACACACACATGCAGAACAAGAGAGGATATATATATATATATATATATTCCCGCAGGCACAGCGTGGAGCGGACCCGTCGAGTAAAAGAGAGAAAACAAATAAAGGCGGAAGTGTGGGTAAAAGAAAGAAACAAACAAAAAAAAAGTAAATACAGAAGACAAACAATGGGGATGTCAAGGAAGAATTATAATAACAATGAAACATTGTATCCTTGCCTATGTATCCGTGCCTGCTGTACAGGCAATTCTGGTTGCCACGTCGCCAAGACCGTTTCCTCACCGCCCCCACCACACGAATGGTCATTCCCCCCGCCCCCTCCCATTGGACTATGTCGACCAACAGCACCATTTCGTCCTTGTTGTTGTTGTTGTTGTTTTTTGCTCTTTTTTTTTTCTTTCCGCCCCCACCCCGACGCAAATGTTTTTTTTTTCTTCTTCTCTTTTTCATCCCCTTCTTTTTCTTCTTTATGCTGTTTTGTTGGAGAGTTGCGTCGGGAATTTGTTTTTTGTATTTTTTTGTCTGTTCTTTTTACTTTTTTTTTTTTTCTTCTCATCTTCTTTTTTCGGCTTCTCTTCAACAGTTTTCTTTTTTTTTTTCTCCTTTTTTTTTTCTTTTCGTCATATCAACTTTTCCTTCTCGTTTTTCCTCTTTTTCCTTTTTTACCTTTATTGTCTTTTTCCCTTTTTTTTTTTTTAATTGCTGCTGCGCACTCTCCTCTCCCGTCTTAGAAGTGTGCACGCAGAGGGCAGCACACAAATTCCTTCATTCCCTTTCCCTCCCTCCAGGCCGTCAGTTCGCAAACCACCCTCTCACTCATTTCTCCGGAAACAGAAAAGAACTGTGCGCATGCATGCAGATACGTATAAATATAAAGATAAAAGATATATAAGTGGGTGTGAATGTCTGCATTGGACTAAAACCGCGCCATCAACGTTCGTGTGTGTAGAGAAGACATCAATTATAGCGGCCGTTGTAGCGGCCACGTCCACCGCGACCACGACGAGGGCCACGCATGTTGCCAACCATCTCACTGCCAAACGTCTCTGCATCGGCTCTCTTCACCCCCTCACGATCCATACGAAGAGCACGATCCTGCTGGTCGCAAGAAATTTTGTCAAAGAAACTGCTCTTGTCGTAGGCCTTGCTATGAACTTTGGCGTCTTCCTTGGCCTTTTCAAACTCGCTCTTCTTCTTCTCAAACTCCTCTCGGCTCTTTGAAAAATCAAAGTCGTCTTTAAACTCTTCCTTCGCGGCCCCTGTAGCAGGACGGAAATCCTGTCCCGTGTGCCCATCCACACGACGCGACCCGCGATAGCCACTACCGCCGCCACGACGGTATCCACCGCCGCCGTAGCGCTGTTGCTGCTGATGCTGATGCTGGTGCTGGTGCTGGTGGTGTGTTTGATGGTACTGTGCACTGGTGTTGCCTGAGGAGGGTCCGTTTCGCTGGTTTATAGACACCGTCTTGGCCGAATTATTTCGCGCCGGAAGTGCAGTCACAACAGCTGGGTCCATCATGGCATTATGAGGCTCCTCAAACACCGTCAGCTCCTTGATGTCGGATCCGCGGAATACAATCTGGTCAAAAAGCTGATCGGCAGGGGGGATTTGGGCCAGTCCCGCCTCCTGACCGCGGCCCTCCGTGCCGAACACACGCACATTTGTCAGGCTGACGGTATTATTTGGTCCATCAATTTGGCCCAGGGTACCCTCGTAGCGGATCAGGCTGTTGGTAATGAGGGTGATCGTACTACCTATGGCACGCTCCGCAGACATTTCTTCGACTCTTTCCTTCTCGTTTTTCCCTCTTTTTTTTCCTTTCTTTTTTCTTTTCCTGTTCAAGAAAAGGTAAATATAAAAGTCGCAATAATAATAATAATAATAATAATAAATACATTTTTGTCTCCTCCTTTTGCCGTCACCCACGTGGGATCATGCCCGCCCGCTCCACAAATTCTGTCGGCAGAAGACAAAAAGCCCGCAGTCAAAAAAAAAAAAAAAAAAAAAACAATAAGCGCTTGACGGATGCGTCATCTTTTCCGCTCTTGCTAAAACGACAGGACAGCAAGAAGAACGTTGAAAAAAAAGGTCCAATACGGAAGATGAAATGGACTCATTTCTTTAATTCACCTTCGGCCTGGCGTCTTGTTGTTATTGTTATTTTTGTTCTTTTTTTTTTCACCCGTTTTTCTTTACATTCACAATTCCGATGAGGTGACGGAGCGGGCGATGGAAAAGGCTTCATCCTCCGTCAGATCCTCATACAAAAGCACACTGTAAAGCGTGTCACCCACAACCTCGCGGATGTAATTGGCGGCTTTCCCCAGTGGTACCCCAACCTCTGCGCCGCCTGTCACGCCATGCCGCTCCTGCATGAGTGCCCCGCGACATATGAGCTGCAAGGCCCGGCAACAGTCCAGAATAGAGGTTGTATACCCACTTTCCAGAAGCCGCAGGTACTTCAGTAGAGAAAAGTGGGCACTTCGCCGCGCTATGATGTCAAATGTCAGCCGCTGACGCGCCTCACATTTTGTGTCAAGGAGCATAATGTTGACTGCAGTACTGCCAAACGAAATTTGGTTGCGTCTAAAAACCATGACCGCGGTCAGGTTGTCCTTGGGTTCAATGGCCAAACGATCCTCGTCCAACACGTCAAAACAGCGGGTCAAAATGTGACCAGTAAGTTGAATGTTCTTCGCCACCATAGTCAGTAATTCCAGGCCCTCGACACGGAGAGACAAATCTTCGTGAGACAGCAAGAAAAATAGAGCCTCTAGCAACTGCCGTGCACTTTCGGTTGAAAAATTGGACTCGATTCCCACCACCGACACTGTACCAGTGTCCTCCAACAAATCCCTTGCGATTGCTTCCGCATACATTTTGTCCCTTGACGATTGAAAGATGCGCAGGACCCGTGCCGCCTGAAGCATCGCCCCCTTCGTGGTCTCATCGTGAAGAATCATCCCAATCACCCCAGACTGAACACGAGATGTCACCCGTGGGCTATTGCCCTCGCCCAAAACAAGAAACAAAGCCGCATGAAGGTCCAAAATTTCCAAATCACTTTCGCATCGCATCGCATGTAATAGCAAGTCAATATCATCATCATCGCACAACATTTCTCGATACACTCTTCCAGCGTTTGCCATGTATAATAAAAGCAAAGCAATTTCACGGCGGTCATCAGGGACCAAGCGACAAGTCGCAAGTGTGTCAATGAGAGTCTGTGCACCACCAACCTCCACAAGACAGGTCAAGTATCGCACACCACGCACAAACAAAGATATCGCAGCAAGAAGAAGGCGCAATGGATGGCCCAACTTGCATGTCAAACGCAACCAAGCCGTAATACGTGTGAAAAAAAGCATAGAGGAATCACCCAAGTCTGTTTCCATCCGATTGGTGTTACTCGAAGAATGTAACGAGATAAAGGCCTCAAGGATAAGAAGACGAGTGGCTCGAGATCCACGATCCCACTGCTCCACCCATACCGCCGCACGACGTCCTGCTCCAGCCAAAGAAGTCGCGGTAATTAAACCGTCCTTTTTGCGACGTTCAGCGTGACGTGCTCGCGTTCTCAAGGACCTGCAATCCTTCTTGCCACCTTCTTCTTTGGTTGGTGCTTCTAATATTGGTGACACTGTGGTGGGGGTCGCAGTGAATAATGGCGACGTACTCTTGCTGGAATTGCTAGGCCTCGTGTCTTTACCCACGACTGCTGTTGGGTTATCTGAAAAATTTTGCGATAAAGGCCCCGAGTAGTCCGGCGGCGCACCATCATTCGCAAGGTTTGAAGCCCCAGACAATTCAGTCCTTGCATTTTTTCCGGCGTTAAGAAGCGGCATCCCTACCAGCCGTGCTGGAAACAATGAAAGGGTTGAGGTGGAAGAAAAGAAACGTCCAAAAAAAGACAAACTCAAAAACACACACGCAAAAAAAAAAAAAAGGAATCACAATATGCGAGACAGTCGACAAAAAAAATACAACAAAAAATATTTTTTCTGTTACACCCGATAAAAAATAAACCACAATTTCAACCTCATTCCCACACTCACACACAAAACACAATTCAACTATCCCTCGCTCCTGTCACACCCTCTCTCTACCGCTCTCAACGCGTGGCGGCGCGTATTGAACGTTTCATGGGGCGCAGTATCAAGACAAACACCAGTATCGCAAGTCCAGCTAGGAGAAGCACCAGAATTCCAACCTGAAATCCAATTATCCGACGTTTGGATTTTGGAAGAAGCTGAAATTGAAGACGATGCCGGTCTGTCTCAGAGGAGTGAGCACGCAGGTAGAACGGCGAACCCGGATCCTTGAGAATCGCATGCGCCCTAAATACGCGATCCAACAACTGCGCGTCAGGGCGGGGCCCATTAGGGCCATACTTGGCGCTCATTCGCTTGAAAGCCTCGTCAATTTCCTCTACTGTGCATGATTCATCAAGATCTAGAACCTCAAGTGGGTTATACTGCGACAAAAAGGCCTCTTGGTCCCGCTTTCCAGGCACCTGCGCAAACTGAGTGCGCGATTGGGCAAAAAGCGATGTGTGGGGCACAGAAGTGATGGAGAGAGACAAAGAGGCACTGAGAGACCTACGCGCACACGGCGGCAGGCCTCGGTTCAAGCAGTCATTAAAGCCACGTTGAATGCCACAGCGTGCGAGCGCACGAAATCCACTCACGTTCATGCTACCCTTGTATATATCTATATATATTTGAAGGGAGGTCGGTGCGTTCCTTTCTTGTTGCTGGAACTTTTTTTCTCTTTCAGCCGCCGGATGATGAGTGAATGGAGGTGTGTCTTTTGGTTCTCCCCCGTTAAGAAAGATAGTTTTCTCGAGCCGCACTATACAAACCGGACCAACAACCCAACCCTCACCCACCCCAAATCGCATAAAATCATCAGAAAAAAAAATATTGTGGCGGCACATATGTCTGTTTTCCAGAAGAAAAGCAAAAAAAAACACACACACAAAGCAACAACAACAAAAAAAAAATAATGATAATAAAATAATAATAATATTGTAGACGTAAAATACAAACCGCTTCGAAATAAAAAGACAATTTCCCCTCCCTTCCTCCTCCTCCTCCTAAATGAGGCTTAGACATCGTAGGGGTACAGAATAGTTGGCCTTCGGCCATCCTTCAATTCCAGATTCACCAAGTCCTTGTCAAAAAGCTCAATAAACTCTTCGTTTTCAGCACGTCCCTTATCTTGGGCATACCTACGGTATTCCTCCAGGATGGACACCAAACTCCAACCCTGCAGCTTACGAAGACATCCACACACGATGCCTGTGCGATACCGGCCTACGCTGCACGTTAGTAATAAAGGGTAGTTGATGGGATCGACAAGCACATGCAGAATATCCACAACTACTGGTTCAGAAAGGGTCATACTCCCAGTGTGGTAACCAACACACCCCATTTTGTCCCCAAGGCCATTCATTCTAGAGCCATCGTAAAGTGGGCAAACAGTGTGGACGTTATTTTCGCGAAGCCAACGCACAAACGCCTCATCATGGCTTTCCGTCAACAACACGCATGTACGAAGCTTTAGTGAGGCTAAAAAAGCGTAGTGGCATGGTTCTGGCGCACCGCAACGGAAAATGCGCTCTTCTACGTAACCAAAGTTTGGTGGTACTATCTTCATATTCAGCTTGCAGTCAATTCAACCATTCCTGCCATTGAAAAGGTAAAGAAAAAAAAAAAACGGCCATTCAAAAAGATGTGGGACAAATGCACGCACACCAATAATATTACAAGGGAAATGTAAAGTGAACCTGCAAGCAGTCACAATTTAATTGCGACGCCTGTGGCTCCACCCCACAACCACCGTTATTGAGGACAAACGCCAATTGATAAGGGAAGAGAATAAAACACAGAAAAAATAGAGGCCACGCAAAAAAAAAAAAAGACCAACAAAAGCAAACAACAACAAAATAAGACCTTCTAAAATGAGGGGTATTTATGGCCAAATTCTCCCTGTTGCTTTCGTCGCATGGCTGCATAGGGATCGTCTCCACCATCCGCTGCTACTTGTGTCTCATGCATGTCCCGTTTATTTCGAATACGCTCGTAGCTCTCCTGAATGGCGCACAAAGTTAACGACATTTTTTTGTCCGTCTTAAGTGTGTCCCGTAACTTCATCATAAATTCATCATCATGGTGTGTTGACTCCGTCAAGGCGTTCATGGCCTTCGCCACTCCGCCCTCACGACGAAGTGTATCCATCCACTCCTTATCATTTCGCAACTCTCTCTGAATGGCCTGGAGCCACTGCTGATCACAACAAGCCTGCAGCACCTCGTAGTAGAGTTGAGGGTTAAACGTTCGGCCGCAGGCGGTAGGAAAAGAGGTGTGAAGACCAACGCTACTGTGCAAATGGTGGCCGCGCCGCAGCTCCCATCCTGGCGTGCTGGACGCCGGTGCATCGCCCCCAGTGGGACTCGTTGGAATCTGCCCAGTGATGACCGTGCGCCGCTGCACGTTAAGAGCGGGTCCCCGCCCACGTCCCGGCGGACTCCAACAAAGCGAACGTCGCACGACCGCCACAAATTTTCCACCCGTCCCCGCTCGCATCATTTTTCTTGAAAAATTCCCGCCCCTTTTTTGATTCCCGTAACTTTGGCTTTTCCCCCTGCACACAAAAAAGAGTTTCAAGGAGGAAAAAAAAAAAAAAAAAAAAAACGCTTCCAGCGCCAGTGCAGACCGGCCACCACCACTTCACACTCTCTCTTTCCCTCTCCCCTCCCAAGCTTGTGCTTTATTTTCCCCCACACGAAAATTTAACGGCGCTCTCACTCACCATTCGCCCTTTGTACCCATCGCGAAGACATGCCTCCACGCACCCTTGGATCCAGTGATTCACTCGCCCCATGGCTGTCATGAAAGAAAGACGTTAAGCCGCCAATCAACGTGGTTGCACGTGCGCCCCCACACTTCTCTTTCATTGGACCGTACCAAAGGGGAAAAAAGTGGCTCTTCGGATATATCGGACAGCACAGAATGGGCGTTAAAGCGCAAAAGAAAAAAAGAAAAAAACACACGCAAGCATGTGTCTAAAAAAATTAAACAACCCACGAAAATAAAAGCACAAGACAACAACAATAATAAAAAAAAGGCTCTTCCTTTATTCCCTCCCCTACCCTCATTCTCTACATGGACTCGCTCAAGAATATGATATAAACATAAATATAAATAAATATATCAGCAAAAACAGAATATAAAAAAAAAAGACGTATACATGACTTTGTACATTTATTCGTTTCATTCCACCCACCCACACACCCACACTCCAACTCCTATTTTGCTTTTTCCCTCCGAAAAAATCCTACTCTTCTATTGCAGTCTTTTGCATTCCGCACAGAAAATTGAGTAATCAATACAATTCGACATTGACCCATTCCTCTTCAACGCAGAAGATGTTGCAGCACCCTCGGTAGCAATAGCCCAAGGACGCACCGTTACTTGTATCCCGTGCAAAAAGAAAAGTGAATAAAATGTCATGAGCCAAGGCCCATGCGCAGTTTCTTTGACCTTCGCTACGGGGGGAGAGAAAAAAAACTGAGAGGGGAATGGTAGGGGGAAGGAGGAAAAAAAAAAGGTGCACACAAAAAAAAACGAAACAATAATAATAATAAAAGACTGGGAAGACAAAAAACAACACAATAAAACACGCGGAACAAAGTAATGACCCCACCCACTCTGCAAAGAGAGAAAAAAAAAAAAGTTAATCCCCATAAATTGCGTTACATACCCCCTTCCCACACACACATACACACATCGGATTATTTTTTAGGGAAGGGATTAAAAAAAAAAAAAAAAAAACCATCAAAGATAAGGCAAGATACGGCACCTTGGTGCGTTTATGTACACCAAAGAGCACAACAGGTCCTTTTCAAAACCTTTGCATCGGTCTTTTCCATTTTTTTTTTTCTCCTGCCTTTTATTTCCTTTTTTTTCCTTTTTTAATTCCTTTTCTTGTGATAATTTTTCTTTTCCCTCTTGTTCTCTTCCATGCCTTTTCACTTTTCTGTAAACTGATGGAATTTGAAAGCCACACCCGCCCTTATGTAGCGAGTGTGCCGTGAGCCACTGAGAGGAAAAGTGTAAGGAACAACGCAAATAAAAATTTGTTCTTTTATAATAAAGTAAAAAAAAAAGAAAAAAAAAATAATATATAAAGCACACTATATATGATGCTATTCCTTTTCCTTCCTTAATAGCAACGTGCTCTCTTCGTCTCATCTTTGCCTCACCTCCACAGTGTTTCTTCTTTCGGGTGCTTTGAGAAGAAGCACGCACCTCACTAAGTCATAGTACTTTTCTTCCTTTTTACTCCTCAGAAATAATAACTTTTTTTTTTGTGCGTGTTTTACCCCCTTCCCTCCTTTTCTCCCCCCTTTCACCCTTGTCTCGGCGCAGCACACACACACACACACACATGAAGTTACCCGGCGTTAACCGCCATGCAAACAAAAAAACAAAAGTGTCCCACGTGGCTACTCTTCTGCGCTCCCTCACTCTCCTCTTGACCCCGGGCCTCCGCCCCTTCCTCGCTGCACCCAAAAATAAAGGGAGGAAGGAGGAGAACCCTTTTGGGGGTGTTTTGTTCTTGTTATGTGCCAAGCCATGCGTGCTGTGGGGGGAAGTAACCTCCCGATCACGGCAGAAGAGAGGACTCACTTCTTTTTATCGCTTTTATTTTCGTTGAATTTCATGTTCCTGCTGATTCTTTATTTTCTTTTTTTTTTTTCCTTCGATCACCACCATTTCTTTTACGGAGCACACCGCGCTCCTCCGCTCCCGCTGCAAACTTCATTATTGCCGTCCAGTTGAGTCATTCTTCTTTTTATTTTTATTTTTGTTACTTTGCTCCTCTCATAAGGCGGGGAAGGAAGAAAAACTGGAACCCACAACAGCCACTGGCGGTCGCGCATGCAGGCGAGAGGGCGTGTCAATGGGTGTGAGTGCGTGCCCACCAAACACGCGCACCCGTACTTTTTTTTTTTTTTTTTTTGCTTTTAAAAAGGAAAAAAAAAAAAAAAAAGGCCCCCACGCAACAACAACAAAAAAACAAAATTTACGAGACGCAACGTTTACAGTTAAGTTACTTTTTTCTTTTTTCTTTATTATTATTTCTTCCTTACAAAATAAAATTCTTTTTTTTTTTATTTTTTTTTTGCTTTTCAATTGAAATTTCATCGTATAAAAGACAT
>NW_001849559.1:151648-285268 GCF_000209065.1 Trypanosoma cruzi
AAAAAAAAAAAAAAAAAAAAAACCAAGGAAAAACAAGAGGCGGAAATAGTAAAGGGGGGGGGGGAAAAAAAAAAAAGAGAAAAAAGGCAAAAAAAAAATTTTTTTTCCTTTGATCCGTAAAACTATTAACGCAGGATCCATAAGAAAAGGGAAAAAAAAAAAAAAAAAAAAACTGCATTCAAAAAAGAAATATTTTATAAAAATGCCCCCACCTCACCCCTACGCACAGTAAATACGTCCCTGCATCTGAAGGCAATTGTCACTCTGGTGGTAATAGCAGCCAAATTGACATTTGGCAGACTCACTCACTCATACATGACCCGCACATGCCTCCATTACAAACACGCACACATATATATAAACATATATATAAATATATAAATATATAACGACAGATCGTGTGGCATCTCTGAACATCAGAACTTTACTCAAACACAAAGAGTTGACTACACGCCTTGCCGCCACGACACTGGTGAGTCCTCAACCGACATTAAAGGGCACTGAGAACGCAGTGACGGCGAAGAAGCGGTCACACCACATGAATGAAAACTGGCGTTGTCCTTCATTGCCATTTCAACGTGATCGAAGAACAGCATTGACATATCATTTTTACTGTCAAGGTGCATCAAGCTTTCCATCTTCTCAGAACGGGGGCTCTGGTCAATGGAAGGGAAACCGCACTTTTTCTCCTCCTGTCGCATCATTTCTTTGAGAAGCAGCTTTTCATATGCAACGTATTCATAAAAGGGCACGTTGACATTGAATCGTAACACACGGATAACAAGCCGCTCTAGAGCGTTCCACTCCATCAGAGAAAGCTCCGCCAGCTGACTAAAGTAACGATTGCTTCGAAAATTGTCGTCACGATACTTCGCTGTGATTAACAACAACACAGCGAATACACACGGCAAGTGATCCACCGCTGCCTCGTACTCCGTCGCTACGGACTCCTTTCTCATTTCCACAAAAAAACGACCCGTGAGAGCAAGTGTAATCGGATAGCACTCAATGCTACAGTGGGAGTGACAAATGAGTCGGTAAATGAAGTCAATTAGTGGGCCCGCTGCACCGCTGCCAAACAACTTTCTGTGCTTTCTCTCGTCACGGCAACCACGTCCCTCCATATTCATGCAGTGAACCGAAAAATACCGGCAAAGCCGCTTTTCCTCCAGCTGCTGTGATTTGGTAATATGGTTGCCGCCATGAAAGCAGTAGTGTTCCCATTGCCTCTGCAGCAGGGTCTCCATGGCCAACAGAAACATTCGGTACTGATGAGCGTTGGCTGCGGCTGCCTCAGCTTCAACCGCATCGCAGAAATCCTTGGAGCCAAACTTTGTTGTGGCCTGGTCATGAATGCCCAGTGCAAGCGACAATGCCGTCATTGTAGAACGTTACGTCACGACTGTTCCCACACCACCACCAACAACAAAGTCAACAAAAAAGAAAAAAAAAAGAATGTAATAATGTAGACAATTCCCTACTTGCCGTGTGTACGTGTCTCTGATTTCGCTCCGTACTTCACCTGCTATCCCTTTTTCTCTGTCTCTCTGAAGATCGGATTAAAAGCGATGCTCGCAATGATGAATTTGTCCAAAAACGACGCACAAAATAAATTCCTCTTCGCAGAACGTCCTCTTTATTCGGCCAGCAGCTTACGTTATCACACTCACAAAGATCAAATACGGCGGTATACAAAATACTAAAGCCGCAAAGAAATAAGTTGAATGATTCCTTTTGACTCTAATGATGGGATAAAAGACAAAAAAAAAAAAAAAAAAACCAAAACAATGGCACATGAAAGACGCATACGAGGGGAAGCCATCAGCCAGTCCTGGAAGCCCACGCCGACACCCACACCCACAAACACACTTCATCCTCATCTCCTTTCCTTTCTTCGGTTCATAAACCCGTGAATGGGGATCCAGAAGCGAACTTTTTGATAAGAACGACGCATCGCATTTACCCTCAATTTTTCGCTTGTCCTCTTCCCACCACACACCACCACCACAGAACACACACACACACACACATACCCCTGCTGGGGAACTAAAACAAACCGCTACCTAAAACTCATCTAATTTATTATTCTTGCCTGCAGAACATCTCAAAGATCAACACAGAGAAAAAACAGAAAAGAACTCGACACATCACCACCTACTTTTCAAGCGCCTTAACAAGCTCGTGCAGCTCTTTGGGCACAATGGTGGGAATGGATCTCTCCAATTCCTCATCCTGCTTCAATTCCTCAAGAGCATGTGCCGCATGTTGTCTCTTGACATTCTCTTGGCGTAACCGTCGCTGGTGTTCCACCCACATCTTATCGTTAGCAGACTTTTCTGCAAACCCCTTCTGAAGGCCCGCCCATGCAGCAAAGATGTACGCCACGTTACGAACCTGATGTAGTGTTTTGGGGGGAGCCTTGGCTGACATGAAGCAATATTTCAACTTGTTGGGGCTGCCACTTGCACTTTACTGGTGGCAAGAAAAAGCAAGTACCGACACATAAATAAGAAAAAAAAAAATCAGTAAATGAAATAAAAATAATAATAAAAAGAAGAAAGAAAAGAAAAACAAATTTAGTTGGAATGCGTAAAAAAGCTACGCAAGCCAAATCAAGCAAAGATTATGAACCAATATATATATATATATTAATCACAACAATAAAATGCAGGCAGACACCAAAAATCAATCAAAAGAATCCATAAATAACTCCGACTGGTTCGGCTGCAAACAACATGCGCACGCCTCGTAATTATGCTACCCCGGTTGCACAACAAATAAAAACCAACACTTCATCTCCCGTTGAGTATACCCACCTCGTCATGACCTTCGCCCTTCCGTGTTTTGAGCTTCCTCAGCCTCGCTAAAACCATCCACAAAACCATCTGTCCTCGGATCGCGTGCCCGTTTCCGCAGCGCTGCCACGGGAATGTAAACATCGTTTTCGGTGTTCACCTTTCCCAGTGCGTTGCCACGAGACCACAGATTGATACATGCTATACCACAGAAGCAAATAAACAGTCCCTTCACAACCCCCATAATAGAGTTTGAATCGTCCGCACCACCAAACCATGTAGCAGAGGCGGCACACCGGCTTGGTTTGCACAACATCACTGGGAATAACCGAATAGGACGCAGCATGAGGTCTTGTTCTTTCTAAATTGTCAATTTTCTGAATATTCTCATGGTTTCTCATTAAAAAAAAAAAAAAAACAAAAAAAAAGGGAAAAAGAAAAACAAGGACAAACAGAAAATCATGTAAAGTTTTTCCTTTTTTAATCGCCTTGCTCGGACTCCTCCACAGCCTTCAGAAAAAATTAAATATGAGGGAGTTCGGTACCACTCACGTGGTTAAAATATCCCTTTATTGTGTTTTTTTTTTTTATTGGGGTGGTGGTGGTGGCCAAAACTAAATCATAAATTGTACATATTCAACATCATCCCGCTCCTCTGCCGTTGCCTCCCACTACGCCAATTTGAAGTTGTGTCGAGTTAGCCAGCTACCCTTTAACTCCACAGCGGGACCGTATCGATCCGCAGCCACCGGCCCCTGTTCTTCCTTCGGACGTGAGAGCTCCGGTACCGACTCCTCGATCGGATGAAAAGACCGACCAAATTTGCTCTTGTATGTGGGAAGATGTCCCTGATAACCGGGCAGATGGCGCTGATACATCGGCCGCGGCGGTGCCTCTTCTCGCCCGCGGATCCATTCGTCGCGGTTATCGCGGTCCGTGTAGTACTCATACCCTCGCTTCTGCCATGGTGCGGTGCGGGTCCCTGTAAAGAAAAATGGCATTTCAGAAGGAGGTGGAGAAGGCGGTGCGGGGGGCAGCCTCACTGTGGCAAGACACTTCAAGAGCGGCTCACCAGCCTCTGGACTGTTGAGCAATATGGCGGCAAAGGCATTCATCACATCCTGAGGCGGCACAAACGCCTTGGGATACCGCAAAGGTGTAAAAATCATTTTCAACTCCGTCATGGTAGATGCAAAAAAAGGTGTCGCTTCACAGGCAGCAACATCGCCTGGCAAAAGTGCCTCCTCAAGCGTGTGCATTAGATCAGCCAAGGCAATCGTGGGAATAACAGCACTGATGATGTCACCACACATGTTTCTCAAAATGCCTGCCTCACGATCTCCAAGACTCTTCAATGGACAGACAAGAGCGATAAAATCATCTACAAGAAAACCGCCCTCATCCGAGTACGCCGTCCGAAGGTTTCTGTACTCGTCCGGCGTCAACAGCACCCCAGATTTGTTCATAATGGATTTGAAAAGCACAGGGTTAACGCGCCTTCTGTCCCTGGAGATATTGCCGTCCTCCTCTGAGCCAATATACAAGTTTCGTTCCATTTCCAGGAAACCAATAGCGCCACCTCGCAGAAGCAAGTTCGTCACCTTGCGGATCGTTGGCGCCGCCTTCTCCTTCCACAGAGTGAGCTCTGTTGGAGTGAGAGCAACATAGTCCATTTCCAGAACCTTACTGAGGGGAGTAAGTAAAATATATATAAATATATATTAACAAGGAAGAAAAAAAAAAAAACCAACGTTTTCCGCAGTTTCCTCGTTTTGTTATTCCTCTCCACACCGCGCAGAGAAATATCCAATTCGCAGAAATAAATATTAAAATAAGAAAATAAAAAAAGAAAGTAAATAACACGAGTAAAATAAACAATACGTGCAACATCAACTCGCTCTGCTACGCTGTTTATTCTCCGCGTCCTCTCGGCACCCCCATCATCACCTGCAACAAAAATCACTGCATGTAAAATATCTCCCCTCCCACCGACATGAAGGGTCGCAACGGATGCACCACAAAACTTCCTGGCAAAAGCGACCCCTGCGTGTTTGAAACTTTGAGTGGTTTCTCCAACAGTATCCGTCCCCGCGCATTCAGGGCAAGGTAGCTGCCATCGGAAAGAAGCGCTCCCAACAACCCGGTATGCACACCCGTCGCAAAAGCCACAATAGAAGGAGATCTACTTACAGAGGGCCACCCTCCATGACCGCCACAAAACGAAAAAATATCAACCTCGAGTGAAGGCTCTGTGAATTTGCGACTGTCGTAGAGACGCACGGCACTACGAGTTGCCGTGGCAAACGTCAGTGCGCCGGTTCCCACCTCAACGGGACCAACACCAACAACAGCTTCAACAGAGGAAGAAAAGGAAGAGTTGACCGAAGATGAAGCTCCCTTACAATTCAGCATCCCTATAACGCCAAGAAAACCCTGCTTCTGACGATCATCGTAGTAACGCACCGCTCCATCCGAACACCCAGCAAATATTGCACGTGTTGTTGTATGTGCTGTCAATGATGTAAGGGTAGGATCACCAGAAACCCTTAGCCGCTGAATGACTTGTTCCTCATCCAGGGAAAGCACATGAATCTCGGTACCACCATTACTCCCAATCGGTCCCCCGTACAGGAGATTTGCATTGTAGGATCTATAGACAGACTTAATATCTATATGTCCCCTTGGAGAACATGCAGAAAATGTAGCAACCTCCGTTGGCATTCCCTGTCCCTCCTTCCAACATCCTCTTAAAAGACTAAAACCCCCATCTTTAGTCACAAGTAACAGTCCAGCCTGCTCAGATAAGTCATTTACAACCAATACATCATGTAACGGGGCAAAAAGACGAACGGAGAACCCATGAACATGTGTTTGAGTACTATATGTCTCATATGAAGTGTGGTAAATGTGTCTATTCTTTGTAGCCAAAACCATTGTGGGTTCCAAGGCACGGAAGGCTGTAGAAATGATTTGATCGCCAGGAAGCAAGCTTGACAGCACTTGATAACGCGTAAAGGCTGATGTCGAGAGACCATTATTCCACACACCAGTCCCATTATCCTCCGCCTTTGAGGATTTGTTCTTATTAGAACTATACATTGGTTCCAGCCTTCTGTCCTGCATCTCTAGAACCAACTGTCGCATACTATCCGCATTCCTTGTTGAACGTGCTCGATCGGCCTCAGATAGAAAGCATGAGGAATCGGTAGATACAACACGAGACATGCTTCGAAGGGCCTCATTTGCAAAACGATGAGATTGGGGTAAATTTTGGTTCTTAAAAACATTTATGGCCGCCACAACTTTACTTGCATCGCATGTATGGTAAAGTGCGAATAACATCAAAGCCGCGTCATGGACCATCTCCCGGAGTAGCTTGAGCACCTTAGGCTCGATTGCGTCCAGGCAGAACCTTTCAGCAGAGGGGGAAAGGTCATCTCGTGAGAGAAATCCAGTCGTGAACATCACGGTGTTGTCAAAACGACTATTGTTTGTGGGACGCGATGAACTTAACTGTGACGTGATCTGCACATCGGGTTCATCCACCATCCACCCTGGAGAATTTCTACCAACCTCCTGAATGTAATCCATGTATCGGTTCGGATTGGTACTGCATTGCAAGGAAGGCACCAGACTCCCATAGTGAAAAAGCAATTGAGAATCAAAAAATATCAGCTCTTCCCGCACACTCATGCTCGCGTCAAAAATAAAGCCTCTTAGTTTAATAAGAAGTGATTTTTCCATCTGCACACGGCGAACCTGCCGCTCAACAGGAAGTTCGTCGACACGGAACCCCACCAACGACGCTAGCAGAGTCACGCAAGAGCTGCGTACAATGGGGGACTTGTCCTGCAGCAGAGAAGTAAAAAGATCTAGACGCGAGGTGCATTCCATTGCGGCAAAATCCTTAGCATGGCGCAAGCCTAAAAACAGCTGTGCAAGCACCAAGCAGGACCATGACCGGACCTCGGCATTCGGTGAGACCAAAAGAAAAAAAGCAGCGTTTAATAATTGATTATTCCAACACGCCAAATATTGATGCTCACCTCCGCGTTTCATCAATTGACAGAGAACGTAGCATGCCATGGCCTTGCATCGGTGTAGATCCAGATCCTTCATGAGGTAATGTTTTGTGTCTCCGTTTGGCGTGGCCGCAGAACCCACCACACCGTCACCTAATTCTACAAATGACGCCGTTGAGCCACCGGTTTGAAAAAAGTTACTGCCATTTACAACGGAGGCCCCCGTGCGGCCATCTTCTACGGGAACCACATTTGTCTTCTTTTCATCCAATTGCAAAACACGAATAAAATACTTCTCTAGACGTGATTTAAAAAGTTCTTCCGTGCCTTGATTTATAGATGCCCTTATCAACTGCATCCAAAGAACACTCACAATTAAAAATACCTCTGGTGTCTGAACAAGAAGCTTGCTGGCGTACGGTAAGATGCCACAATGAATCGCACGCCTTCCAGCACTCACACCGGAATCCAGGTACCTCACCAACAGTATTAATGCGGGCACACGATATGAAATCTGTGTAAGTGCCAAAAGGACGCTTGGAAGTTCTTCAGGTTGTTCTCTCAAGTCTCCAGATTCCACCCATACTTCAAATGCCATTAACTGATCCATAAAAAAAGTAGAGGGTTTGTATGTGTAGTTTGGATTCACTGTTAGCTCTGGGGTAAGAAGATCTGGCAATTGGGAAATGACCCTCTCCAATGTGTAGTCCCAAAGGTCCCACAAATGATGCAAATGAGCTTGTTCTGCTATGGGCGGATGTGCCACAGGAACGCATCCCACTTCACGCAATAAACGGTCAGCCAATAAAAAGTTACGAAATAACGCCTTGGTCATCGTGTCCTGTCTAAAAAGTTGATGAAATTGTGACGGAGGAGTCATACACCACGCAATGGTGTCAGTCACGGCAATAAGAATCCAATTAAGCTCCCCCAGAGGTGATTTCCTTTCTGAAAGTTCTCCTGGAATGTTATTTATCATTTCAGCCGTCACATGTGGTAATAAATGTTTGCGATGAGAAAAATTGACATACCACTCCAGTGCCATTCGCAGCGGTGTTGTGAGACATGCAGTCAACACGTCCGCAGGAAGTTGCGGATTCAGCGGCAGAAAGCTTCCAGCACTACATGCGCAAAAAAACATATCCTGGGGTCTTGTCTGATGAAGACGCTCCTTGTACCAGTGTTGCAAGATGGAACCCGCAGAATTGCAGTCTAAAACGTATAGTGTTGGCGAATCAAGAAGTTGTGACATTTCAACGATGTTAATGGGTACGTAGTGCGTTCGATTTTTGTCAAAAAACCAAATCTCACCATATTCCGTCGCTCGGGGCATCCCATGACCATTGTAATGCAAAAGCACCCTACCCTTGTCAGCCTTTCTGCGGGACGACATCATGAGATGCTTGGCCTCTTCCAAGTGTGCATCCACCGCCCTTTTAAAGACGGCATCTCGTTGTTGGGAGCGGTACTGACGTTCCAGGATCTCAGCGATAGAGTCACTACCACCTTCTAAAGCAAAACGGGAAATCTGCGCCACGTGGGGGTCAATCCAGCACTCCAGTCGCGCGCACGGTTCGATTCGTGGGTAATCCGGTGGATCACTGCCGATATTCAAGCAAAGAAAAAGAATAACCTGCGTTGACTTTACCTTTTGGCGAGTGGAACGCTCCGTGAGAGAAAAATCCCCGGGAATAACGTCCTGCACCTCATCCGCATCCAGTCCTGTAAGAAGCGCGGGCAGGTGATGGGGTGCAAATGCAGCAAGACGCTCCTCCACGAGGGCAGATTCAGAGATGGCGGTTGCCGCTGCTGCACGCCGCCGATTGAGCATGTCTTCCTTTCAACCCGCCACTTTCATGAAAATAAAAATAAGAAAAATGGTAATTGTTTTAACAGCCACGATGGTGGAAAAAGAAAACTTTTGGCCTCGTCGCAACTGTGTTGTGCCGAGGAAAGTGCGGAGGGACGCCACTTAATCCGGGCATATTGTCACAGAAAGAAAAGCACAACCACAAAGGAAGAATAAATTAAGAATCTGACCCCTCCCGCAGCACCTTCTTTTTCGCTTAGCTCTGTGTGACTTTGTTGCTGTCCTTTTCACTTCTTCAGTCTTTGTCTTTTGTGCTGCCCCTCCCTTCTTTTTTTTTTTTTTTTTTTACTCCTCATCTTTTTTTATTTCTTAAAAATCACACACTTTGTTTTTAAACGCTATAAATTCCGTTCGTTTCAGCTGCTGTTTTTGCGCACCTCCCCTTTTTTAGTCTCTCCACTGACCTCATGAGGCCTCATCCCTCGTCTTCAACACGACACGGATACCAATGCCGGTGAGCTCAGCAGCCCACAGGCGCAGCACCTGCGGTATCTCCACAAAAGCAATCGTGTCTGTCGCCTCCTGCGACCCAGCACCGCAAAATTTGCACGTCTTCCATGTCGAATATTCCGTCGCGTGTCGCTCGTAGATGGAGAGGAGAGAACCGCATTCCACACATATGAAGGCCTTTGCCTTGTCCGAGACATGCAGCAGACGGTCCAGAACCACCTCCGCACTACCATGCGACAGCAAGCCATCACGTTCCATCTCACCCACACGTACACCACCGTGTCGTTTACGTCCCTTGACGGGCTGGCCCGTCTTTGTGACAGCGCGGTGAGTGTGTGCGTCCGTGCGGGCGCGCGCCTGCCACTTGTCGTTTACCATGTGTCGAAGTCGCTGATATCCTGATATGCCCATGAAAACGTCAGCCTCCATCTCCTCCCCACTGATGCCATCAATGAGCTTTTCACGCCCATAACGATTGTAACCAGCCTTTTGTAAAGCGTCCCCAATAACTTCAGCGGAGCGTGGACGTTCATCCACTACACTCCATGCGCTGTGATCGCAAAAACGGCCCTGGATGGCGCCTAGCTTCGCACCCATCATCTCCAGCACCATCCCCACCGTCATACGAGAGGGAAAAGCATGTGGATTGATGATGATATCAGGTGTGATACCGTCACGCGTACTAAACGGTAAATCGTAAGCTCGAATGTGCAGAGGAAGAGTTCCCTTCTGTCCGTGACGAGATGAGAATTTGTCGCCAATGGCTGTTGGACGAGGAATACGAAACACAACAAGCGCGCTGGTTGGATCTGGCCCGTCATATTTAAGAGGAACCACACTATGAACCCACGCGTTCTCCCCCTTATCAAATTGCCACCACTTTGTCACGTGATGCCTTGTATATTCGTAAACCTTCTTATTCATAAGGGGGTCAATACGTTCATAGCGTTTGGCACAGCAATAGACCGCACTGCTGTCTCGTAGTGTGGGATACTTGTGATCCGAATCGAAGGAAAGCAACTCTGTCGTACCAGGCACCGCACGCTTTCTTGGCAGTCCATGAGCATCCAACTCTGGTGTGAAGGGCTGTCCGTTGGACAAGAGATTTTGAAACACAAACACATCATCCTTCTCCCCCTTTCCACTAGCAGTGATAACTTTGGCCACAGTAATGCCGGCGGTGAGCATGCCAAACTGGGAAGCGGTACTGTTTAAAATGACAGCGTCATCCAAGTCATAGCCGGTATAGGCCAAAATGGCAATCACAGCATTGACCCCCAAATTCACATCATCCAGTCCGTAATAATCCATCGGGAGTGTTCGACTGATGTAACGTTGTGGGCAGTACATACGAAAGAGTTTTGCTTCCTTACGCCATGCCAATGTTTGCAATTGAGTTCCGGCAGATTGCTTGGATAAACCACATTGGAAGAGGTTCCTCGGCGAACAGTTATGCTCAAAGAATGGAATCGTCGCCGATGTTAAACTAAGAATATTACTTCCATTCTGCTCCATAAATTCATATTTTCGATTCAATTGAGTCAAACCGTCCAGGAGGTCAGAGGGAACGCTGGCGATGTCAAGCCACGTCTGCTCCCAGGTTCCAATATACACCAAAGGAAAGGGTAACTCGTCACCGTGGGATGTGGATTCAATTTGCTGCACAGGACGCATCATTCTGCCATTATCATAAAAGATGTACAACCCTTGTGGATCCTTATTGCCTGGGGGGACATACACAACCTCAACCATACTAAAGGCATTTACACTGTGGCGGCGCACAATACCACTCAGCTCCATACTAGAGCCAGTTTTCAATGCCTTCTTTCGAAGCAAGGCCTTACACACTCGTTCGGCCTCTTCGGGTGCCAAGTACCCCAACATCTTCCCCTCCACCCATACAGGGACTGTACCCACCAGACGATCCACGAGAGAATCCAAAGATCCGCCGTTGCGAAGACCGTGAAATTCCTCCGTGATCCGCGACAATAAATCTTCTTCATTTCGAGAACCTGTTGGAACGGATTCGGAAACAAATGTGCTTACGCTCATATGATTCAAGACACCACAATCCGCCCCATCAGGGCTATGCACCATACAGATAAAACCAAATGCCTCGCATGGGTACTTTCGCACCTCACTGGAACGCATCTCGGCAATCGTCTTACCCCGATGCAAACATCGCAACTGCTCAAAAAAACGGTAAAAGTTCAAGTGTTCTGCCATCACCACCCAACCAGAGGTTTGCGGACAGTAAAAATCTTCCTCACGATCCAATGTGAGATTTCCAGTAATCAATAGACGATGTAACGCATCTAGAGGTTCATTTATGCTTCGACGTTCACAGTAATCTGTGTACTGCCGCAGCTGATTGATAACCCCACTTGACTCATTTCCTGGCAACTCACCCAATTGCAGAATGGATTGAAAGAGATGAGATGGAATATGACTTCCCAAACGATACACAAAACTCTTCATGTATTTATTAAGGCAAACCTCAAAACCACCCATAAGCACCTGCGAAACGGTAAATATCTCCTGGTAGGCGGGTACATCATTACCTTGATGTTCGTTGGCGCCATCAAAAAAGGCGTACAGCTGTCGTACAATGGCAATCATTGCATCCAGTTTGGCATTTAACTCCTGAAGGAGTTTGGGGGAGAGCCAGTTAACGCATTCCTCCTGGGTAGCAGTTGGAGACAAATCCCGTGTTGGTTCATTGACATTGAGATGAGGCAATACATGACGGCGAAGCATAAAAAGGCCATACCAGACGTCGTGCTGACCTTGGCACGTGGAATGAAACTGTGGAAGAAAGTGGAACGTGTTGGATGTTTCGTGGTACTTCCGGTACATTTGCCCCAACACTCCCATGTAGTCCAAAAAATGAACAAGAGAACCGTATGGTTTTTGGTGGTGATGCTGGAGAAGTGCCTCAACGCGGGCAACGTGGGAACTGCTGCAATTGGTAAAGCCAATCGTGAGTAGTTTGTACATCTCCAACGAGGAACAGTGCCGGGTATTCAGTGAAAACAGCAGGAGAAGAACAGGAATATGCCAAACCACCTTACGCGCAAAGCTAAATACGACTTCACCCGTAGTTGCGTAGTAAAAATAGTTTTGAATCGTCAAACCACTGGGCCGTTTGCAACGAATTACCACGGCCTTTGGTGAGAAAAACGGACCCTGTGACGAAAACCGTTCGCGAAATATGTTGAGAGGGACATTACACCGCTGCATTAAAAGAGCACGCAAAATGCGTTCCCCGCCGCGCATAATAAAATACCCTCCCACCTCCTTTTGCTCCTCAAACGCACGAAAGTGATCATTTCGGGTGTCTACTCCACGAAGGCTACACCGGGCACCTCGCACCATCTCTGGAAATTCAGAAAAGGAAACCCACACGTGATGTTTACTTGGTACTAATGCAGCGTACCGCTCGTGTTCCTGCGCTGGAATGTTGTGCTGCCGCATCAAGGAAAAAAACTCCGGTACCAACGCATAGAGGGTCATGGACTTTGGCTGAGACTCCACTTGTTCTCCCTGTAGAAACTTGAAACCAATCTGCACATGGCACGGCTGGGCGTAGGTTTCGCTATAGCGGCGATAATACTGTGGTGCGGAAAATAAAAGACAAGAATGCATCGCTCGATCATGAATTAATTGTGCCTCCTCAATAATTTCCGCTTCCTTCAGTCGCTTCATCTCCACCAAAGATAAAAGTACATGTTGCCCCGAGGCGGCCCGCTCAAACGTTCTAAGCTCCTCCTCTTCCCACTTTTTTTTTAAGCGAATCAACTCTGCAAGAGAACCGCTAACACGATCCTTTAAAATAGCAAGTTCTCTGCGCTGCGTCTCCGTGGGCAAGTCTTTCTCTGAAGTCATTGCACTTAGGACGGAGCCAGCGGTGTGCAGACGATTCTCGAGCTTCGTAAGGTTGTGCTGCGCATGCTCAATGACAATGCGGGCACAGCGACCAGGCCGCACGCCGATGGCCACATCCAAAACAAATATGGAAACGAGCCCAGTAGATGAAGGGGCACGCTGACTAAGTTCATTCACAACAGCAGTAAAAAGTGTCCCCTCATTCTTAGCTTCGCTCACAAAAGCCTCCACACGTTGCTCCGCAAATGCATCAAATTCATTTATTTGAAATGAAACCAGGTCTGCCAAGAGGTCCGTGTTGACACGACTTGGCATCTCGGATGGGGCATGGCTCAAGAGATGCTGAATCTCCTCCAGCTCCCGCAAGACCTCCTGTAAGTAGTGGTACGACAAACCCTCATATACGGCATCACATTTTCCTTTCTGAGCCTCGCAGCTTTTAAGTACGACGTTTGCTGCATCTTGTAGAATGAGTGTCTGCTCTCTGATGTATTGTAACTGCTTGGGCCCGTTTCCTTCTGGACAACCGAGCTTCCGCGGGTTATACTCAAGCTTCGGCAGTCGCTCACGAAGCTTTTCAAAGAAGCAAAGTACCTTTTCGCCACCAGCGGTGTCAAGCATGGCGCTGTGCAAGTGGCGCTCCCCGATGTATTGCATTCGCGTTAAAGCATTACGGAGAAGCTGAAGGCGTTCAAACGGTGTCATATTTGCCGGTGGCAGTAAGACCTCCCTTTTTTGCTCCTGACGGCGGTGGCGACTGGACACAGAACTCCGTGTCGATGTGTAATTTTCGCCAACTGACGAGTTGTGCGAGCGGGAACTGCGCAGTGAGGGATTCTTCGACATGGTAGTAAAAATCCGGCTCGGGCAAACTGCAAGAGAAAATTCCCCCCTCCTTCCTCTTGTTTTTTTTTTCTTTGAGGTTCTTCGGTTTTCGCACAAGAGACAAAAACGGCAGTTCATTTAAAAGGCCGAAAAGCAGAAAAAAAAAGGAAAAAAAGACGCGCTGCTGATGATGATAACACAACCCTCGCGCCAAGGTGGTGATGGCAGCACAGCTCCAGGCAAAGAAGAGCGTCAAGAAGAGAAGGACCACAAAAACGTACGCCACTTCTCCCTCCCATTCTCTTCCCCCTTTTCCCTCCTCTATGCAGGGTATGCGCAAATGCATTCTGCAAAGTAAAAAATGCCGCACTCGCCAGGACGAAACAATGCAAAACACAGAGACAAAGGGACCGAAACAAACAAAAAAGCAACACAGGCACACGCTACACGGACTCAAAAGCCTCACAATCCAAAATTTGCCACGTAAAGAACGACAATAGTACAGGAAGCAGTGAACGCGCAGTTGATGAAGACCCAATTGTATCGAATGAAAACACCAAACATGTAAAACATCCGGGGAACATCAATGTACAAAAACTTCAGGATCCGCCCACCCTCCACATTGTACATAAAATTTAAAAGTGCCAGCTGTCTTTCGGCATCCTCCTTGGCTCGAATCATGCGAAAGAGTGGGGCGTATGTCACAAATGTCCTACGGATTTTTTTCGCTTTCATCTCCAATACCACATCCAATGCCTTCTCGTATTCATCATCCAAACAGTAGCACCGCACCATCTGGTTTGTTAGCTCCCTCTGCACAACCTTGGGTTGGGCCACAGAGCAATCCATCAGTTCCTCGTAAAGTTTTACTGCCTCGTACAGCGACATCTTGCCACACTCAAAATCGTAGGCCAAAAGACTAAATAGCGGAACAAGATGGTGTGCACCCAGAGTGGAAAGAACATGCTGATTCTTCCGAAGACCTTCTTCATGAAACCACAGAGTGTGAATCGAGGGACGAACAATTGCGTGAAGAAGATGCTTCTCCAAGAATTCCTCTGCATTTCGTATTCCAAGAGACAGTTGTGAAAGCGTCATCTCTACCTGTCGTTCCACACGTTGCAGTGCAATAGCGTTCTCTATCTGCACCAGCTGTTCCATTCGGTTGTACAGCACAGGCGGAAGCGAACCCGTGATGCCAATCGCCCTAAGTGGTCGCTGTGGTCGAATCATTTTGTAATGATCATAACCCGGCTTGACGGCCGGGAGTCCACCCACAAAGCTGGGTGACACGGGGTAGCAGCTCACACCCATCCATGGCTCGATATCGACCTTGCCGCGCCGCAGCACTGCGGTAACCCGCATCCAGTCCAATTCTATGCTGCCAACAAAACTTCACAAAACAACAGAACGAAATAAAGAAAAGAATAAAAAAGAAACCGCAAATCAATATATCACGATCCGCCTTCAAACTACAGGTTATGAACCCTTAAAAGCAACGTCACCCCAAATCTCTGCTCGCCTCTCAGAGATGCACTCTCTCTTTGAACACCTCGCGCCAATGCAACAACACAAAAGAAAAACTCTCAGATGGAAGGCACCGGTTGAAAGTTAATTTCGTGCTCGAGCTGC
The DNA here is from genome assembly GCF_000209065.1 of Trypanosoma cruzi. NCBI lineage: Eukaryota > Euglenozoa > Kinetoplastea > Trypanosomatida > Trypanosomatidae > Trypanosoma > Trypanosoma cruzi. The sequence goes on from NW_001849559.1 coordinate 167,128, forward strand.
GCAGCAAGCGACTCCACTTCGTCGTACGCGGCCACAATTGCCTGTGCAAGAGATGAGGCTTCCGCGTTTAACTTCTCAATATCCCGGTCAATTGAAGCTACAGGAACATCCGGCAGGGAGGACACCGCATGCTCTAGGACACTAAAGTGCTGATCGAGTCCTCCCACTAGCCTGTCAATTCGTTGCCGTTCAACTCCCAGCTCCCATTCCAATCGCTGTGCCGCGGTGTCGACAAGTTCCACCGCCGCGCCTGTAACTTCCGATAACTCTGTAGACTGCGGAAGGGCATCTGCTACTGAAGCCTGTAACGTGTCGTGCATCGCCTCAATGCACCGGGCGAGAGCGGTCTCCGCGTTCACAACCGGTCCCGACATGGCTTCACAGGTGGACGGATGAAGACTGATGCGAGGTAAAAGGCAAGCTAGTAGCACATGTGATGAAAACAAACGCAAACGCACACAATAATATAGAGAAAAGGGGAAAAAAAAAGAAGAAAAAAAAAAAAAACCCGATATGTTAACTACAAATCCTCCCTCTCCCTCACCCCCGCCAAAAAAAGAAAAAAAAAAGTCAGAAATTTATTTTCCAGGCTTTGTTTCCCCTTGTTCAATACGGCGTACTTCCTCCGTCTTTCGGTTCAAAATCAAATCAGCCATTTCTTTAAAGTCACTACCGTAAATATAATCCCACCCAGCCCCGACATGCATCCATACTCACAGGAGAGCATGCATATACAAATATATATAAAAAAGTGCCCCGTTCACTCCCTAGTACCATCTCCAACGCTCTAATCGTTTGTACTTGTGAATAAATTCTTTTGTGTACACTTGGGAGGCATAGTAGTTTTGATCTTGGTAGTGAGAGTAATGCGGCATGTACGCTGCATGATAAAGGTAAACACAAATCGCCATAGGAGTCGAACCAATAAAGAAAAACGGCATAAAAGTATCTGTCATTGTCCATTGGTGAGGAGGATTAAACCAGCGACCGGAAAACGGTGGAGCAAAAAGGTTTGAGGTAGCATGGCCTCTCACAACGGTAGTTCGACGAAGCATACGTCCCTATCCGGCTTTTCTGATGCACCTATTCCCCGTCTTTATTTTTCCCTACCCTACTATAATAATATAATCGTTATTGCAAAGATAAACCCGAATTCCCACGTAGCCAAAAAGGATTCCAATAATAATCAACAACAACCATGCAAATATAAGGGAAAAAAAGAGACGTTCCCAACTCCTCCATGCTATGGACCTTTCAAGGAGCACACAATAAAATTAAAATAACAATAAGAAAAAAAGAAAAAAAAAAAAAAAAAAGGAGAGAGAGAGAGCCGTCCGCAAGTTTTTTCCTTTGTTTCCATTTATCTTTTCTTATCCTCTCTATCTTTTTTTTTTTTTTTCCGCATGCTCTTATTTGACTCAAAAGCCAATCTAAAATCCTCTTTTTTTTCCCTCAGTGTAGCCCGCTCAGATTCTAAACATCACAATCATAACCGCAGTATATAGAAAGTGGCCACTCTTCATAGTAGAATACTTGTGCACCTCCTTTCGAAGGCAATGATAAAATATGCCGCTCACTACTCAGACTGTCGGCGCTCCGCCATCAGGGCGTTCAGCGACTTCGGCTGTTGCTGAGGCTGGCCACTCACTTGTCCGGCAAACTGAGCCATTTGCTGTTCAATTAGGCTCATGTTTTTCGCACCTTCACTCACATTTGTAAAGGAAGCCTTCCCTTGCATATCGCTATTTCCATTAGAAAAAAATGGTGCCCTTTGTGTTCCACTTGAGGCGCCGGCATTGCTTGTCGAGGACGGCACACCCCAAGAAGTTTGAATTGGGGGCCCTCCATACGACGCTTGTGTAGGGACCCCACTCGACCACCCACTCCCTCCTGCGCCAGGCGGAATCATCATCGATGGTTGTGTCGCACCGGTCCATCCACCTCCGCCACCTGCCACCATGCCAGTATACTGCTGTGGTGGGGCCATCGACGGTGAATAACTACCGTATGCCATTTGCTGCTGCTGCTGCTGCTGTGGCGGCTGCTGTGGAAATTGTGCTGACAGCATTTGCTGCTGCTGTTGTTGTTGCCGAATACGTGTGTCCAAAAACGCATCAAAAGGATCCACAGAAGCCGGTTTTTGCTGATGAAACGGTGCGCTTTCCGTCCAACCAGGTTGTTGAGCAGAGGTGTTAGCCGTCATTACAGGTGCTGGAGCAAATAAGTCATCCAAGAAATCTTTCTTTGGGGGTTCTGGCTTGACAGGAGGGGCGGCAGACGCAGGGGGCGGAGAATTTGCTGGCTTTGGAGTGGGTGCGCTCTGTGCGGAAGGCAAGGCCTCATTGGCAAAATTCATTTGACGCTTCTTTTCCTCTTCCTCCTGAAGGCGACGTGCTAACTCAAGGTCAGAATTGCGAGCCGCCTGTTCCACTGACGTGGGTTGCCGTTGAACTTGCCGGTTAAACATCCTTTCTGCATCCCCAGCAGACACACCAGAACGGACCTCTTCTTCGTGTTGCAGTCGAGCTGCAAGTTCCATATCGTACCGCTCCTGTTCCTCCCTCGTGCGACCAAAATGGGTCTTATTTTCGTACGCATCGTGTGGCGAAAGCGATGGCGGCATCGGGCTGTTTAAGTAGCCCTGGTAGTGCGAAGTTGGGTAACCGCCACCGCCAACGCCAGACGCGCCAGAGAGCTTGAAGCGTGTCAAGGCCGCCTTCTCGCGCTCCTCACGGAGTAAGGTGCCATCGCTGAGAAGATCACAGAGCTTCTTTGCGCGTTCTCTCACAGACAAACCGTGATCTGTCCCCTTACTCCCCGTGTAATAGAACGACTGAGATATGGTACGAAGAGTGGGGATTACAGTACAAATGGCCGGCAGTCCCGACTCCGGCACGTTGCGAGCAAGATGGTCAAGAAGAAGTAGGCTTTTGTAACAAGGTCGCCACGCCTTTTCACGGTGTTTGAGACGCAGTTTTATCTCCTCCATAATATCAAATGACCCGCGGGCAAAGGCTCGACAGACTTCATCCATCTGTGCACCCGTTGGCCCCCAAGGGTCCTCGTTGGTTGCCTCGTGAACAAGCACAACAAACTCATTGCCAGATGCCATCACACGGATCATCTCCCGCGCGGCATGAATGGAGGTTGGAATACTCATCTAGTATTATAACCCGGGTTATTCCCCTAGAAAAGAGAGCGCCAATTGACCCTAAGTAAGAAAGATGTAAAGACGAATAAGCAAGCTACTTTTCTCGACGTATTCTCAGAATATTCGATAGCATTCACATGCAAAACAACATGAACAGCCGTTAAATGACAACACCATCAATTCGACTCAACACAATAAAGAAAAAATAAATGAATAAAAAACAAACCGGAAATTCTCTTCGCGTAGAAAGATCCATTTAGGGTACGTTTAAAGATTTGAAGAATTACTCTAGACAAATTCACCAAAATGAAATTTCATGAAATGAAATACTCACCTCTGCTGCTAGCCAGATCCCGAACCTCTCTAAAGAAATAAAAATAGGACAAGAAAGAAAAGGTAAAGGAGAGGCGGTGGCCTCGCCATATCCTCCATGTTTGCTTCAAGTATATATATAGATAGATAGATTTATTCAAATTGCCGCTCTCGTGACATGTTGCGCTCTATTCGGATTGGGGATGTTTATATTAGTTAAAAATTGGTAGAATTTGAGGTCCTCCTGCCACAAGACACCGCCGCAAGGTGGGGGGAATCAAAAGGGGCCGAGTGGAACGACAAAAATAAAAACAAACAAATCCGTCGTGACTTTATCGGTTCATTGACTCCTCCCATTGCAGTCTTACAAATGAACCGTAAGAGAGAAAATAATTGTAAATAAATATTTTCGTCTTATCAGGATGTGCATATTAAATTGGGTGGCCAGCCCTCTCGCAATCATTCTTTTCACAAAATCGAAATGTCAATGATGGGGTAAATAAAGAACTCCCCTCTACCGAAAGGGGGAAAGAATTGGCACATCTATGCGAATCCCATAGACATCTTTATCACACAGCAGAGTCTTTGGAATTTCATCTACTAAATCCCTCGACGTGAGGGCAGTTTTCGAATTGGGTAAACTCCGTACGGCTTTTGTTAAAATCGGGTTTAGCATGGGTAATTTACCCAATTTCGTTGATGCAACCCGTTTTCTCGGCAATAACTCCTCCGTGGAAGCACCGGCTCGAATGGCTTCATTGGTAACCTTGCGTTGCTTGTTTGTTTCCGTGTGGCGTGCCCAATAGCAATGGCGGGTGAAAATTTCCCGTTGCCTCAACACATGTGAGCAAAAAGGCTTGAATTGGCGGAAGTTGCACGCCAGCAGCGTTCTTTTCTTTTTCCTCCTTTACTTATGGCACAATAAACTTAGACGGAGAAATAAGATATATATGAAAAAAAAAAAAAAAAAAAAAGGAATTTCACGCATATATGGGAACTGCAGCACACATCCAAAAACATGAGAAAAAAATAAAATCGGAGCCACACATAACGGCATTAAGAAGAAATAATAAAAACGCCCTTTTATTTTTCGTAGAGAAAAAGGTTTAATATATATTTTTTTTCCAGCGATGGCACTATACAATATCCGGGAAGAAAAATAGTTCATCCATCTGTGTATCTTCTTTGGAATCACGCACCGCGGAACGCCTCCCCATAATGCTTGTAAAACAAAGATGATCCAAACACATTCCAATGGTGAGGTAGGTACTGACCAACTCCACCTGTGCCTCCCACTCTCTTAGATCCGCCAACAAGAGCGTAGACTTTGCTCGATACTTCTCAGCCGACGTTGCACCAGAGACCTCAGTTAAAGGCGGGGTAGGAACGAAGCGGCTGTACAATGGATTTGGCAATGCTGACCTCATTGCAAAAGCACCAAAGCCATTACAGTTTGATTCCCTGTTCTCCGCATCTCGATCCATCGCAGCAAAGCGTTCTTGTGAAAGAGCTAGATGCTCCAAAGTCGCTTCCACTGTGAGACCTCCAGACTTCTGAAGGACTGACTCCATGTACGCAATAATCGCGCTCCTTAGCGCCTCTATTAAACGGATCTCAAAGCATCTCAAGGAGATATCGCTCTCCATGGATTTCTCACGAAGTTTTTTATCAAAGTGCTGTATGGCATAGGCCTCCACCACCCCGCCAGCGGGCATAACGACATTTAGAGGGGCTGGCAAACAGAGCATGTTTACCAAGTGATGCAATTGACGACTAAAAAGGCGTTCCACAAGAACCTGATCGGCTGCACAACGACCACCAAAGACAACGCTCACAATCGGGTGCTGAACTCCCTCCATATTTAGCGGATTCAGAGCTAACAAAAAGGATCGAAGCTCCACTCCACTACAATGCCTGAGTGAATGAGAACCAAAAAGAGGTTTGACAAACAAGCTGCCCTGAAGAAAACTTTGTTGGTCCAATCCTAGAGGTCTAGGCAAGACTCGGAAAGCCAGTGCCAGTTGCGTCATTATCTTTTTACCAAGAGCTACCAGAACCAGAACGGTCCGGGTATGATTCCCCCATGATTCCATGCGGCGCAATGTCTCTTCACCAACGTGACTCTGAACAGCAATCACCAATAGCCCCTTTTCTACATTCTTCACCATAAGAGCAAGTTGGCGAAAGCCGAAATCGCTTTCCTCCGTGGCTGCATCAGGAAATTGAGAAAACATTAACAATAGATGGGTACGAAAACCCTCATTCTCCACAAGTGTCCCAAAGGCATTTGTAGGGGCACACACGCATGTCCCCAGCAAAGCATCAGAGCTTCTTTTCATGCGCACTGTTCTTATAAAAGCAATACCAGGAACGACACAGCCCTCATTTCCACCAATCGGTAACCAGTCAATTCCCTCATTTGAAACCCTATACAAACTTTTCTCTACAAATGTGTGAAGAGAGGACAATCCGCTCTGTGTTTTGTCAGTCTCCATTTCAACCACAAATTCTATCAAGCGTGAGCGAATATGGAGAAAGCAATCTACTGCAAGCTTTCCCGCCCTGTAGCCCCACGAGAGTGGGTCGTATGCAAATGTCCTTTGAAGATACTCGTGTAAAACTCGAGGGGAAAGAGATTTAGCCTTCTTACCATCCGTATCGCACATTCCCTCGCCCGCCGAAACAATGGAGGAAGCCACTTCTTCCAATACGTCCGTCGGATCCAGGGAATGCCCCTTGGCACGCAACTCCTGAAGAAAGTTGTTCATAATACGCCAACAACATCTCGCGTCGCAATCCTCGCTGTTTGTCTCGTGCGAAGGAAAGGGCGAGCATGTTCCCCAGCCAAGATTTGAAAGCCCACCGCCGATTCTCTGAGACATCACTGCCTCCTTCGCCAGAGTATGATAAGCATGCAAGACCACATATGTAATAAAATTAACGCGGCACGCGGTACCAACTGTCACTTCATGAATCTCAACAAATTTACGCAACACAGTGCAAAGAAGCTCCATTCCATCTTCGGAGGTACAGATCAGATGGCCAAAAAGCTGAACAGCATCAAATGCAATACCAAAACTCTCCTTCTCACCAGACAAGTTGACAAACTTTCCAACTGCGTGGCCAGGGTGAGTCGCATAAGATTCAACCAGACAAAGAAGTTTGTACGCTGCGATCTCCATGTTTTTTTAGTTTTTTTACGACGTCTAACAAACCTGATTGGCGTTTGTTGTTGTTGTTGTTGTTTGTTTTTGTGTGTGTGCACCCTGGCATCAAAGTAAAGCTTTCCAGTAAATACAAAAGAAACGGAAAATGCACCAAAAAATTTGCTAAAACAGTGAGCGCGCCAAGAGTAACTCAGCCTAAAAGTTAACTGCCACCTTACTCCACATCCTTAAAAGGCATCGCAAGCGAAGAAATGCCGTAGTGCACAAGATCCATCATAACCTGCGTAGGCACCCAAGCACGTGCTCGCAGATCGCTTTTGGGGAAAAACATGGGTTTCCCTTCTTCAGCAATGGGTGGAAAAACTTTCCCCGTGGGCACAGGGTTAGAGGCAGTTGCTCGATCCAAACCAGTCGAAAGCAAACACTCCCTAGCCTCCCACAGACGAAGAACCTCCGCAGTGGCTACTGCAGTACAAATATCAAAAACTGAAACTTCATCAGGAGGCTTCAAAGAATCCTCCGCCGTGGCAAGAGACTTTGCACGTTCCGTCATCACGCGATCAAGAGCAACACCATGAGCATTTGGCAAAGAAAGATTCCATGGCTGTAACCACATAGACAATTCCGGAATACCACTCAATTTTACTGCTCCATGATAACTATCTGTGGCTCCACCTCTGCCAAGAGTAGATTTATTTGCCGGTGACGACAACAACAGTGCGTCTGTCTCCCATGCAGGAGCCAAGGAAGGAAATACCCCCATCCTTTTTCGCGGCGAACTCCTGTAATCCACATGGCGCTGCCTCGTATCATCAAACCTTCCACGTTTGGTACCCCGCTTTGTCTCTGTGGTAGTTAGTTGTTGTGTCTTGGTGGCTGCCGTCACAGCTGAAATGCCCACATGCTCCAAATACTGCACACCGAGGGCACTGGTCTGTGATGAAATAAATTTTGCCACCTCCTTTACAAATTCAACTGCTCCAATACTTTTTACCCCCTGCTCATCACTTGAATCATTCCCAAAAACTCCGTCTGCCTTTTCCAATGTGTAAACGGCATCTTCTAAATCCGAAATTCCCACAAGCGAAGCCCGACAAAATTCTGAAAACTGAGCATTAAATCTTCGCTGGGAATCCGTTCCCTTCACGACATTCTTTGCCGATTGCACAACTGTTTGAAGTAACGCATTGATCGAGGATAATTTATGGCTCTTCGAACCTTGAACAGCCCGTATAATGCGACTAATCGGGAGCTCTGTGCCTTCACACTTATTATCTCCGCCGTTCAAACGCACCCCTCTGGCACGTTGCATGGCCATTTTCCCTCCGTAATGCCGAAACACCAAAGTCCTGTAGCTTCCGTAAAAAAAAAAAAAAAAAAAAAGGCAAGAAGAAAACAACCCTTTCATGAAAGAAAAATAAATTACACGCATTTCTCCCATACCCCACGTCTTTCAGATTAAGCTTCAAGCATGCCAATAAATTTTCATGAAATTCATGGAGAGTTTTTCAAAAAAAAAAAAAGAAAAAAAAAAAAAAAGGAATTGCCGTAAATTTCACAAATAAAAGATTTAAGGTAAAAATACGGGCAACAATAATAAATAACAATAAATATGCTAATGCGAATAATAATAATAATAATAATAATAATAATAATAATAATAATAATAATAATAATAATAATAATGTGCCCGGATGAGTCCTTTTTCCTCTTTCTTCCTGCAGAGAGAGAAAAAACAACGCCGTGACAAGTTACATTTTGGCTCAACGCACCCAATATCCCCCCACTTTAGACAAGAACCATCGAACACCAAAACAGTAGTAAACAAACAATTCCAAAAGGCATACGCATAACTACCGGGCTCACTGGGAACTGACAAAGCGGTATTGATTGGGGCTCCACAGCCGCCGAACCCCTCCGTTTGAAGGACAGTAAAGTAGGCGGAAAAAAACACAACAAAAATAACAGAAAAATGTACTTCACTCGCTGCCTTCAAACACTATCGTTTAACGCCAAATCAATTCACGGGGGAACGGAGCAGATAAACGAGACACCCACGATCATCTACCGAGCACCCCGCAATTCCGCGTATTCTTTCCAATAGTTACTTTTCAAATTGATGCGCATCTTAGAATAAATTAGAAAATTCACATCATCCAACCAAAAAAAAAAAAAAAAAAAAAAATCCTTAGTGAATATCACTCCTATTCCTAAATTCCAATCACATTCCGCATCTGGCGCCTCACTTCTTCTTGCGCGTTCACATCCAACCGATAGTAGATCCACTGTTTTACGATACAGTAACACAATATAACAGCCTCTACAACCCAGAAAAAAAGAACAATGATCACGGGCAATACGGCAAACTTGCTTTTCGTTTTCGATATATCTATTGCAAGAGATACACCGCATGCAGCATAGTTTGTCCGACCAACAATCATAAATATATCAAAGGCAAGAGCTATAACCAATCCACTTAGAGCCAAAAGATGTTTAGTATGACGTCCTGTGGAACAAGCAGAATAAATCTGCCAATACCAAACAATAAAGCTTAAAGGGGCTCCCATCAGGTACAAAATGGCTAAAACAGTGTTTTGAGAAGTATTGAATTTTTTTGCATCTTCTTTATGAGATGCAAATACCACAGCAATAACAATAATCATATTGACAAGGAGCAAAACACATGTGGCAATCCAATTTATAAAATTAAACCTGACAAATTGTCTTCTTACCTCGGGAACACTCGAAATATCATGGTGTACAAGTGGCTTAATACATAAGAACTTGGGAGGGAAGTTTGGAAGAAGGCCTGAAGAATTAGTCGCTTGCTCACGATGAGTTACTTGCTCTTCGAGTGCGTTCAAACGATTCTCCTCTGCCATGGCTCTTTTCCACCTTTCTTCAATTAATACACGCTCCTTCTCTTCAGGTGACATCCCAGAGGTATTTTTCTTGTTTATTCCTAAAACTTCTTTTGCAATCTTTACTTTACTATTCTCCTTTTGTTTTTCCTTTGAGTTTTTTTGGTCCGAAGTATTTTCCATTGAGGGTTTTTGAGGAACATCAAGTCCAGAAGAGTGTGAAAATTCCGGAAAAAACGCGGAGGACTGAGGAACTCCCTGAGCCGTCGGTGAGACTCTGGAATTGGGTTGTTGGCTCTCACGATGCCCCATTTCCTCTTCATTATTATCAGAATGCACCTCTACATCCACCAAATAAGCTCTATTTTCTGCCAATGATAAGTCCTTCGGTGGCTCCGTTTCTCGTTGGCTCATATCGCCAAAATTATAAATGTTTCGAAGATCCTTCGCCTCACCTCCAAACTTATACATGGTCACTAGAAACAAAATTTTTTAAATAACTCTTAAAATCCTTCAAAAAAAAAAAAAACAAAAAAAAGTGGATAGGTGAAAAGAGCTCCTTCGTAAGGCTCGATGTAAAATAAAATGTATTCAAACGGGTATCCAGCAAATTTGCAATCACACAGTACGTTTTTTTAATTGTTAAAAAATTTTCCCGGTAGGCATGGCATACATCTCTCGTTTTTTTTTTTTTTTTTTTTTTTTTTTTGTATCTACGGCAAAAGAGGCAAAATACACTCAAACATAAAAAAGGGGGAAAAAAATGCATGTCAATAGGCAACAACCACAACAAGATATAAAGGTGAAAAAAAAAAGCAACGAAAAAAAGTCGTCAGAAATAATAAATTCAACATAATGGCTTTTCCCCTATTCCCTTTAAAGATATTATCTCACAAATATCTTTGAGTATATTTTCGTTGTTTTCAATTTCATTATATATATTGTTGCCATAAGCCTAAAAGCATTTTTTTCTTCCTGCTTTTTTCTCTTTTTTTCCCCCTTCCCTTTTTTTTATTTTTTTCTTTCCCGCGCATAATCCGCACAGTTCCTCCTACGAGCATAAAGCGCTACCCCTTTTCCCCTCTTCTATCTTCTTCTTTTTCTTGACGTTTGACAACAACAACAACAAAAAAAAAAAAAAAAAAAAAAAAAAGAAAAAAAAATAGAAAACCAAAGCCAAAACAAAAAAAAAAGAAGAAAAAGAAAAAAGAAAAAAAAATACTTCAGTGAACAAGGAACTACCCTGAAAAAGACTTTTCGTTCTTCAATGTTGAGTCCCTCACTTAATCTATAGAAATCGCTCACCCTGATTTGAAAAGGAGAATCGCGACCTGGCCAAAGTAAAAATATAGAAAGCTGTGAGTTTCATGAGTAACGTAACTGCCAAAGTTTCGACCCACAATACAGTGCCACGTCGGCTGATACTTCTTGTCAAATTCCTTTTTAATGTAGGCGGCAACGTCCTTTTCAATGTTGAATTTTTCCATTGCTTGCAGAGCCACCTCAATGGCATCAGCCTGCATGTCCTCAGGCATGTCAGCGTTTTTTATTACGGCCTTCCGATCGGCAGACATGACTCCCCTCCAAAAAAAAAAATTTTTTTCTTTTAGTTATTTACAAAATACTTGAGGCTAAAAGTATATATAAGAGAAAATAAATAAATAAATAATAAAACCCAAGCAATATGCAGCAAAAAAGGCAATAAGCGCACGCAGGAGCAAATAAAAATAATAACAAAAATAAACAGCCGTGCTTTATTTGTTTTCCTTCACATATCATTGATCATTTTCTTCATTTGATGACAAAAGTAAATAAAAATAAATAAAAAATCACAAAAGTAGTAACATTTCTAAAATATGCATCCTAAAATCCCAGAAAAGTGCAACACATTTTGCAGATAATTTACAGATAAAAAAACGGGCCTCATCCAGATCTTCAGCAATTCCTAATAAAGGCCTTCTTGATTTGGCACAAAATAAAAAACATACTAACAATTACAAATCATAGTGTAAAAAATATCTTTTTTTTTTTTTTCCATTGCGCTAAGGGCGCTTCAGTGCGCAGGCGATACTGTTTTTCTCTTTACTGGTGTCTCTTTTTTTCCCTTGTTTTTCTCTATTTCGTTCCTTTTTTGCAATTCCTGTTGGACCAAAGAGTGATCCACCTGAGCACATGAAGGAACAAAATCATTTGGAACTTTTATTGTCTTTTTTGGTTCAACCACATCGCCGCGCTGAGCGCGCTGAAACTTCTTCTTCCAATACTCCCGTTCTTTATTTAATTTTTCAATATCTTTCCTTTTATTATTCTCCGGTGGAACGAACACCACGGGTTCTCCCTCTCCAAAAAACAAGCTATGATAGTAGCCGGGTGCAGTCTTTCGTTGTGGAGATGCATGATAACGTTCCTTGCTGAAAGGCATAAGCAAAGGAACAGAAGGATCAATTACAATTCTGGCGCTTTCACTGTAATCGGCACGCAGTTTCCCGTCTTCATTAAGCCTTCCAACTGTATCCAGTTTTGTCACAACATCATTTATGGCACTTTCATTTTCGGATACCATTCGCTTCCACTCACTTTGAAGATAATGAGGAATAGGCGAAAAAATATATTCTTCTTCTCGTTCAATATCGTTTAAAACCACATCAACGTCAATATCCAGGGCATGAGCGTCGGTTTTGGAAAGAGAATCAACAGCACGGATAATGAACGCGCCAGAATCAGCAATGCGATCAAATTCCCTTTTCAAATCATAAATAAAGGACAATTCTTGAGACACCGGAACACTTTGCCTTTCGGGAGACCTACGCAATCTAGAATCCCTTAGAGCAGTGCCAATTTTAAGGCCCGTTCGTTCTGGGGAAGTATTCATACTCATTTTAATTTGCGATTTATACTTATTTAATTATCTCCTGTTTAAACTCCAATTAATTCAAAAAAGCAAAAAAAAAAAAATAAATGTATTGATGTCCAGAATAATTTACAAAAAAAAAGTAATTCAATACAAGGTCCATGAAAACATATATAGTGAAGCGCGATACGCATACGCGAAAACGAAATAAACACAACAAAAGTAAAAATTCACTTCGTCTAAGAAATCAAACCCCATGAGAAAGTCTGGACCCCCCATTTCGCGCGCGGCACCCCGCCGTCCATCCGAAAGGCCGCGGGAGGAGCGCGCAAGCCACGCCAACGAAAATGATAGCCCTGGCCGTGCGGGGGGGGGTGGCGGTTTCGCGGCCCGGCGGCGTGTCTCCACGTTTTTGGCGGCTTTCCCCCTTCTATTCCCTTTTGGGTCCCGCGAGGGTCGCGAAAATTGTTCCGTACCGCGGGTTCCCGCGCAGGGTCGTGGAACTTTTTTTTCTCCGGGGCGGGGTCGCGAGTAGGGCATTTTTCTCTTGTTGCTTTGCGGTTGTTTTTTCTAGCGATTGGATTTGTTATTTCTCTTCGCTTTATTTTTTCGGTGCAGGAATTGTGGGTTATTGCCAACAAAAAAAAAAAACCCACGTTCTTTACCCTTCGTTTCCCGCGGGAACAAATTAAGGACGTTTCTTTTTCCTCTATTTTGTTTCTGAGCAATAATTAAGTACGGACGGAAAATAATTTGGCGGTAGCTTTTCAAATTATATTTTTGTTTTGAAGATTCTGAGACAATTATTATACCAGGTTCTTTTTTTTTCTATTCCTTCTATTTATCATATTTGTTATTCTTATTTTTCTGCTAATAAAAATTTTTCATTGTTATTATTGCAAAAGAAAGAAAAAAGCATCTTTTTTTTTTTGTTTTTTGACTAATACTTTTTAATTATATATGTATATATTATCTTCCTCCCTTCATATATATAAAGAGTTGGAAAAGAGTGAAATTTGAAATGCTTTAATTATATTATTATTGTGTTTAGATAGATGCATGTTTTTAGCAAAAATGTCTTCTCCTTGGCCTTGATATGAGTAAGAAAAAATATGTTTTTCCTTTTTGTTTTCTTTGGTAATCTATATTTTTAACCCCTCAATATATAAAAATATATATATATATATATATATATATTTAGAATTTGGTCTTTTTCTTTGCCCAGTATTTTCGGCAAAGAGTCTATGCCCATATCTCTTTTTTTTTTTTTTTTTGTCTTACTATATATATATGCTTACAAAAAAAAAGCTTTAATTTTTCCACACAGCCATGTCCGATGATGAGGGAAACTTTACCCAGCAGGGAGGTGAACAGACCGGATCTCTGACCTACCCAATGCAGGCTGGTGCTCTCAAAAAGGGAGGCTACATTTGCATCAATGGGCGCCCCTGCAAGGTGATTGATCTTTCTGTGTCAAAGACTGGAAAGCATGGACATGCCAAGGTCAGTATTGTTGCCACAGATATTTTTACTGGTAACAAAATGGAGGATCAGGCCCCCACCACACATAACGTGGACGTGCCTTTTGTGAAGACGAGCACGTACAGTGTGTTGGACATTCAGGAAGATCGTACAGACCCCAGTAAGCCGGCTCATCTTTCGCTTATGGACGATGAAGGAGAGACTCGTGACAACCTGGATATGCCTCCAAATGCGGAACTAGCTGCTCAGATAAAGGAGCAGTTTGAAGCGGGAAAGGATGTGTTGGTTGTTGTGGTTTCCGCAATGGGAACTGACCAGATTCTCAGCTTTAAAAATGCTGTTGAAAAGTAAGGCGATAACAATTTTTTTTTTTTTTTTTTTTTTTTGTGTGTGTGTTTTTTTATTTGTAAGAATATATAAATTTTGTTATTCCGAAAGGGTTGTTTTAAATATAACGGAAATCAAAATATTTTATTGTGATTTTTATTTATCTACGCCTCATTTCTTGACGGGAAAAAATATTTGCTTTTTTTTCTTTCTATATATATATATGCTTACAAAAAAAGCCCTAATTTTTTTACACAGCCATGTCCGATGATGAGGGAAACTTTACCCAGCAGGGAGGTGAACAGACCGGATCCCTGACCTACCCAATGCAGGCTGGTGCTCTCAAAAAGGGAGGCTACATTTGCATCAATGGGCGCCCTTGCAAGGTGATTGATCTTTCTGTGTCAAAGACTGGAAAGCATGGACATGCCAAGGTCAGTATTGTTGCCACGGATATTTTTACTGGTAACAAAATGGAGGATCAGGCTCCCACCACACATAACGTGGACGTGCCTTTTGTGAAGACGAGCACGTACAGTGTGTTGGACATTCAGGAAGATCGTACAGACCCCAGTAAGCCGGCTCATCTTTCACTTATGGATGATGAAGGAGAGACTCGTGACAACCTGGATATGCCTCCAAATGCGGAACTGGCTGCTCAGATAAAGGAGCAGTTTGAAGCGGGAAAGGATGTGTTGGTTGTTGTGGTTTCCGCAATGGGAACTGACCAGATTCTCAGCTTTAAAAATGCTGTTGAAAAGTAAAGCGATACCACTTTTTTTGTGTGTGTGTGTTTATTATTATTATTATTTATTTTATTTTCCGCTTTATTGTTATTATTTTTATTTTTACTGGTTACCGTTGCTTTCTTGTTTGGCGGCATTTTTTATTTTATTTTATTTATTTATTTTTTTGAATATTACCTGAAAATCATTCTTAGCTTTTTTTTGCCCTATTATTGTTATTTAATAATAATACTAATAATAATAATAATAATAATAATAAATTTATTAATTATAATAATAACAATAATAATAATAATTTTATTAATAAGGGAATAAGGGTTTTATGTGGTTTTCTTTGTAACATGAGTAATAATATTAATAATGCAGTATTGACAATTACCGACAGAGGGCAATGGAAGCCCGCAAAGGGAAATGATAGGGTTTTGAGGTACATTGTTCAACGGGCCCCAACAATGAGGGCACGTTGCCGGAAATGCTCACAGTATATTGTGAAAGGAGAACTTAAATGGGGAATACCCATTCGTCATACTCACGGAGAATATGGGTGGATAACAGCATGGCAACATATAGGGTGTACACGGATTTCTCAAATCGATGAGGCCATTAATATGATTTTTGGATTTGAAAAGCTTTCTTCCGAAGAGCAGAATGAAGTATTGAAAGAAGTGACATCTTCTAGTTTACCGTTTCATTTACTTCCCCTGGATCCTGATGATTTGGTAAAGCGAGGTTCCCTTCCTGAAATGGAGCCGTCCTCTGAATTATTACGTCCTCTTCTTCGATACCAAAAAGAAGGGCTGAGTTGGATGGTAGCTCAAGAGCGGTCTTGTATTGGTGGAGGTATTCTCGCTGATGAAATGGGAATGGGAAAAACAATACAAATGATCAGTCTTTTACTTGCGAATCGTGTTATGGGGCCAACTTTAATTGTCTGCCCGGTTAGCTCTATGCTTCAGTGGAAGGCTGAAATAAAAGAACATGTTGTTCCAGGGACGTTGTCTATAATTGTAGTAGATCGTGCTATTCATGTTAAAAAAGACGAAATGGAAAACGCGGATGTAGTCTTAACTACCTATCCTATGATGGAACAATCGTGGAGAACCGTAGTAAATAAAACTAAAGTATCTTGCCCTTATTGCGAGCAGCTTTTTCTTCCACGTCAACTTGTTGTTCATAATCGATACTTTTGTGGTCCCAAAGCTAGGAAAACAGCCAAGCAGAGAAAGCGAGAAAAGGGACGTGAAGATGTGAATGTTGTAAAAAATCGTAGAGTTCAGTCCAAAGAAACGATAAAAAAGGGACTTAGGACTTTGCGTGTTGATGTTGACGATACCGTTGACGAAGGAGTTTTTGTCAGCGAGAATGAAAACAAGAATGAAAGAGGGACTGTTGGGCCAATGGGAATGTATCGCGAACTTATGCTGGAGGCTGGACGTACAGTCAGAAGTCGATGGGAACCTGCTAAAGAACTGAGTGATGGTACCGATAGTACGAGTATTTCAGTGAATATTAATACAGAATCAGATGAGACCAATGAAGAAGAGATACATAGAGATGAGGAAGCTTTTATTGCCTTTCAGTGCCCCAACTGTAAATTTCAGTTATTACGATATCCTTTTTGTCCCAAAACAGGTCAACATCATGTATTGTCCGAGGGCCTGAAAAATATTATTGAAACTGATAATGGTGGTGATGATATCGATATTTTTGAATCTATTTTCCACTCAATAAAGTGGAGCCGTATTGTATTGGACGAAGCACATCGCATAAAAGGTCGTAATACAAGTACTTCCAGAGCGGCTTTTGCTTTGCAAGGTGAATATCGATGGTGTCTTACAGGAACTCCTTTACAAAATCGTGTGGGTGATGTTTATAGCCTTATTCGCTTTCTCCGCATGACACCTTTTGCGAGGTATTATTGTGGAACCGAAGGATGTTCTTGTTCATCCTTTTCACATCCGTTTTCGGGAACCAACTTGCGTCAGTGTATCTTTTGTGGTCATGGGCCGGTACAACACTATGCGTATTTTAATCGTTACATAATGAATCCTATATTACGCTATGGCTATGTGGGAGATGGTCGTCAGGGGATGATGATGTTAGCCAACGAAGTACTTCAGAAATGCATGCTGCGTCGCACAAAAATTGAAAGGGCAAGTGATCTACATCTCCCTCCCCTCACGATTGAAATTATTAAGGTGAAACTCACGAAGGAGGAAAGAAATTTTTATGATTCACTATACAAGAAAAGCGCTGCCGCATTTGATACTTTTGTGGATAAAGGTACTGTTTTGCACAACTACGCTCATATCTTTCAACTATTAAGTCGGCTACGCCAGTCTCTTGATCATCCTTTACTTGTTGTGGAGTCTATGAACGTGGGGAGGGTTGCGCATCTGAAGGGTGTTTGCGGTATTTGTACGGAGGGTGGTAATGAAAATTCTCTCCAGGTAAATCCTTGCAGACATACTTTTCATCGTGTTTGTCTTGCTCAGTTTATCGAAAGCTTACCTGGAAATGAATACCGTTGTCCTACGTGCTTTGTAACGATCAACATTGACTTGCGTCAATTACGCTCTGAATTGGAAGAAGAAGAGCCTGCGCCAATAATGCCTCCTGAAATTGAGGATGAACTTATCGAAGAAGAACAAGCGGGGAAATTATTCTGTGATGGAGGTACCCCGATGGGAATCTCATCTACCTCTGAAAAGGTTGTTTCAACACAAAATAAACGAAAAAAAGATATTTTATCTCGCATTGACTTTTCCAACCCTCTCCAGGGAAGCAAACTTGATGCTATTGCGGAATACATTCTTTCTGTGCCCAAGGATGAAAAAATAATTATTTTTTCACAGTTTGGGGACATGTTGGAGCTTATTCAGATATGGCTACAGAGAGCATCTGTGAAAGCCGTAAAACTCACTGGTTCCCTCATGCTTTCCCAGCGTCAAGCCGTGCTACAGGCATTTTTGCATGACCCAGGAGTTCGTGCGATTCTTATTTCTCTCAAGGCAGGTGGAGAAGGTTTAAATTTACAAGTTGCTAATCACGTTATTCTTGTAGACCCTTGGTGGAATCCAGCGGTTGAGATGCAGGCGGCACAGCGAGCGCATCGCATTGGCCAAACAAAGCCTGTTCGCGTGGTTCGCTTTGTTGTGGAGCGTTCTGTTGAAGAGCGTATGATGGACCTACAGGATAAGAAAATGCTTGTGATTGAAGGTACCATTGATGGTAAATTCAGCTCGCTCCAAAGTCTCAGCGAAGATGATCTTCAGTTCCTTTTTACACGTTAGTATACTTGATAACAATGTCGCACCTGCCTGTTTGCTTTATATTATTTATTTGTTTATTTTGGCGATTCTGGTAGCGTTTAAATGCAGTGGGTTTCCTCTGGTAATATTTTTATTTTGTATTTACTGGTCTTCTCTTTGTGTGAAGAGTTTTGCGTGACCCACTGTCGTGTAGAAGAAAACAATTGAAGGCGTTTGAAAAGAATTGAAGTAATAAAAGAACACCAAAGTGATTTAAGGAAAAAAAAAAAAAAAAAAAAAAAAAAGGCCAGGCCAGAAAGGAAAAAGGAAAGCAGCACACCAAGTAAGACCAGAAACGCTGAGGAAATGGGTATACCTCTACCAAAGCCCGTTATGACACAGCTGCGGGAGCGCCACGGCAATGAAATATTCCGCTGTGGCTCAAGCTGCGTCAATGGATTCCGTGAAAGTATGGAAGATGCACACATCATATACCTTCAGCCTGGATGGGGATTTTTTGGTGTTTTTGACGGCCATGTCAACGACCAGTGCTCACAGTACCTGGAAGGTGCATGGAAGGAAATTCTTGAAAAGGAGAAAATGCCGATGACGGATGATCGCATGAAGGAACTTGCTTTGGAGATTGACAAACAATGGATGGACTTAGGCCGAGAAGGCGGCAGCACCGGTACTTTTTTTGCCGCCATGAAGAAGGATGATAATATTCATTTGCAAGTTGGTAATGTTGGTGATTCGCGCGTTCTGGTCTGCGTGAATGGCCAAGCTAGAGCAATGACAGAGGATCACAAGCCTAACAACAATGATGAGAGACGTCGAATTGAAGATTGTGGCGGTCGTGTTGAGGGTAATCGTGTTGACGGAAGCCTAGCTGTGAGCCGGGCCTTTGGAGATCGTGATTACAAAACCAATACCACTGGTAGCCAACTACAGCAGAAGGTGATTGCGCTTCCGGATGTGACCCATGTGGACTTAACCTGGGGTAGCAAGGACTTTGCCGTGTTGTGCTGCGATGGCGTTTTCGAGGGTCAATTCAGTAATGAAGAGGTTGTGGAATTTATTAAGTTACAGCTTGAGACATCAGATGATCTTGCAGTCATTGCAGGTAGAGTGTGCGAAGAGGCTGTAAATCGCGGTAGTCGCGACAACGTCTCATGTGTAATCGTTCAATTCAAGAGTGGCAAGGACTACGCGGACACTGACCACCTTGAGGTAGTCCCAGGACCATTTAGCCTGCCTAAAAATGGTGTTTTCCGCAAAGTATATGGCATCATGGCGCAGAAGGCAGGCTGTACAATTCACGAGGTCCTAGAAAAGCGTTACGACCAGCTTGTTTCCATGGACAAAGAGCTTTTGCAGGAGGAGTGGCAATGGTTCAAGGGCGGACCGCCTGCCAGCTTGAAGGGGAAGGATCGCACACAGTGGTTTGCCGACCTGTTGGAGCAGCATGCGGCAGAGAGTCCATCGGACAGCCGATCAGAGCAGCTGGAGCGTATTCAGTTGCTACAGCAGCAGATAGGTGTCCCACTGCCTGTCCTGCTTTCTTTGATGGCAGGTCAGACGCAGGAATAATTTCTTGTGCGTGTTTGGGTGGGTTTAAGTCGACAAAGGATTGAATGGCGTTCTGGGGGGGCGTCATCCCCCTCAAAAAGAGCGGGGCCAAGAGCAACAAAGCCGTCAATCAATATATATTTTTATATATATCCATATTTATCTATATTGAAATGGGGACGGGGTAAAAAAAGAAGAAACTGAAGAAAGTGAAGAAAAACGAATGAGAGGGAGAGAGGGAGAGTGGCAACGAGAAAAAGAAAGAGGGAATCACACACTTCTCTTTCTTTCCTTTTCCACAAGCAAAGAAAACAAACATACGCGAAAATATTAAAAGACAAAAAAAAAAAGAGAGAAATATATATATATATAAATAAAATGAAATAAAACAAAACACAGATGTCATATTTTCTATTGCCGGGAGTGGTGTTTATACCATTTTATTCACTATGGGAAAGCAGAACAACGAGAAGAAAAAAGAAAAAAAAAAAAAACGAAAAGTGGGCTTCAGCAAGGAACGCATAAGGGTTTTCTCAGGAGGGCAACTGCGTGGTAAATGCAGAAACGAACAATGGATTGGAAAGGATGACAATAATGTAACAATTGAGAATACCCCATGCCGGAGGCAACGACAACAACACAGAGGGGGAAATAGGGAAAGAGAGGAATGAGGACCCATCCTGCAGAAAATGTGAAGGTAATAGTAAAAGCAAAAAAAGAAGAGGGATGAAAAAAAAAAAAAAAAAAGGGCTAGCCCTCCAGAAGGTAAAGAAAACATATATACGGAAGATGTGAGATATCCACATTTATGATTTTGGGTTGTGCAGAAGTTAACAAGAAAAAAAAAAAGAATCGCGGCAACTTACAACTAAAGGCTGCGAGATTAAAATTGGTGGGCGAACAGGAAATCTTAATTGTGTTTCTTTTTTGCTTTTACCTGTACTTTTGACTTGGTTTCACATTTTCCCGGGCGCTTGGCTACAAGGTGTGTCTTTTCCTGGCTTCTTTTGACCTCAGTTCCCCGCCTTATGATTGTTTTAAATTCTGAGCGGAGCGTTTGCTCACTCCACTTTGGGTCGTTCTGCCCATCTGCTGCTCTTCTAATACATGTTACACGCGGGAAACGGTGGATTGGGAGGAGATGAAGATAATCTTCGCTCCCGTAACCAAATCCACCGTTTACCTCTTTTACCAGATTGAAGAAGGAAAAAAAAAGGAAAAAAGGAAAAAGGGAGAAAAAGAGGATAAGTGAAGCAAGAAATTGAAAGATTAAGGATTAAAAAAAAAAAAAAAAGATTGCGGCGTGTTCAGGACAGATATTCCTGTTTCTTTTTTTTGTTGTTGTCCTCTTGCGAGAGTAATTTCTTTGATGTGGACAAGTTCTAATTGTGTATATAGGTGCAGGATAAGGCGTGCGCTGAAGGGGAGGAGTCGGAACAAGGAGGGTGTCTGTGTGTGTGTATGTGTGTGTGTGTGGAGGGCGAGGGCGGGGAAAACTTTGGTTGTGCCGCGCCATTACGCTCCAGGTGGCCCCAAACGATTGTTCAAGGAAACGGGAAAGAAAAGACCTGGAAAATATCACTGGATATATATATATATATTTAAAGAAGTGAAAGACAGCGATCCTGACGAGAACGAGCGGAGGGAAGCAAAAAACGGGATGCGGCAAAGGCAACCGGGTGAAAGAAAAAAGGAGGAGGGAAAATCATCGGAACACCGAAAGAGGGTCATTACCGTACACCGTGGGAGTGAAATTTTTTTAAAAGAAGGGAGAAGGAGATGATCCCTTTACGCGTGTGACGGACGCGGTCTTGGGGAAAACTTTTCATTGCTTTTTTTTTTTTTTTTTTTTTGTGTGTGTGTGTGCGTGTGTTCCTGTCGTGACAAATGGAGCTTGTTTACAACGTGGTTCTCAATAAAAAAATAATTACTGCGGCGTGTTCCTGTTTCATTGTTTTTTTTTTTTTTGTTTTTTTTGCAGCTGTGCGAAGGTGTCGCAGTTCTTGACTGAACGGCGCTGTGCGCACGACTGCGTATGAAGAAGAATATGAACCGTAACTGCAAAAAAATGGTATATACATATATAGGCGAATTGCCAGACGAAACAGGGTGGGAAGAGGAAGATGAGATGGAGACAAGGGGGGCAGTGCCGGAAGAAGTGTGTGAGGGATGTGAGAACGGGCCCTTGTCATAAATTGTTTGTAGCCGAGAAAAAAACATATATATTACTGTTTTGTGGGTCTTGTTTACGTTAATAAACGTCTTTTTGACCCGTTTTTTTTTTTTTTTTTTTTTTTTTTTTTTTGAAGGGGGGAGGGAGGTATACGAAAGAAATTATCTGAAAGGCAAACGGCTCACCTTCTTCTCCTGTATCTCTGTGCGCAGAGTCTGAAGAAGGCGGAAATGGGCAAGGGTGTTGTGTGTATTTTCATCGTTGAGGAATTTTCATTACCACCTGGAAGCTAGGAAGCAAAAGGGGCAAGAAGCAAAGGTAAAGAACGGTGGATGCCACGCAAAGGAAGACAGAAAATAAAAGGGCACCGGGATAGCATTGAGAGAAGGATTTAAAGGAAGAAGGGCAGATTAAATAATATATAATATATATATATATATATAGTGAATGAAAAGAGGAACGGCTGATGAGCGAAAATTAAATGCACATGCAAGAAGCGAAATTAAAGAGTCAATAGGTCTGTGTGGAGGGTGGAGAGTGTGACTAACAGAGCTCTCTTCATTGCGAGGTAAAATGAAAAAAAAAAAAAAAAAAAGAGAGAGAAAATAAACAGTGATCCTTTGAAAGGCACTGCGAGGCGTCATCAATGTAGTACTGTTGCTTGTTTTCTTTTTTTTGTTCTTTTTTTGTGTGTGTGTGCGCGTTTTTATGTTTCTTTATTTGTGTCTTTGTTTTTTATTTTTATTTTTGTCACTCACACACGCACGCACGCACGCACGTGCTGACACGTCTTGCTTATGGGTAGGAGATTTTCCCAGTGATATCTATCCGCTCGTATTCCTATGGCAGTTTCCCAATGAAGTACACGTTGAAGTTCTTTTATCTTGACCGTCACACCACCCTCATCCCCACTTCACCCACTTTTCTCTCAAATATATGTCTTCCCCATATCAGATCGGAAGCCAAACAGTTAGTTGAACAGGGGCGGACCATGTGCTCATCTTGCTTTTACTGTGCAATTAGCTAATGCACTGCCTCATTGTTATTTTATCAAATTTGTGCTCTCTTATTTTTTTTTTGTCTTGTCTTTCTGTTCCGGCTCTCTGCTGGGACGTTGCTCTTTAGTGCATGAATGTTCTCGTCGTCACAGATGGAGCGCTTGGAGCTACGCTGCACAACATGCGTTGTGGAGGGGAAGCAGCAAAACAAAATGTTTCTTGATGTGGAAGTACGCCTTGGTGACGGTGCAATTTTTCGATGCCCTTCTGCCATGCTGCGCGAGGGGTCCAGGACAGTGTCAGAGCTTTTGGATAAAATGAAGGAGGAAGAAGAATTCTCCACAGAACAGGTAGAGTTGCCATTGCCGTCGGTGGATTCTACTGTATTTGAAACTGTCGCGTTATATTTGGAGCATTTCTATGGTCCAACGGATTCAACCCAATTGGAGGAGGGAAAAAAAGTTCTGAACAATCCTCAGCCAGTAAGACCGACCTCTCTATCAAGACCGGTCTGTTTGCAGGAACTGTACCATCTCAGCGAATGGGAGCATTGTTTTGTTGTTCAGCGACTACTTATGTGGCCACAGGATCTATGGAAGCTCTGTAGGGAAGGCCAATGGGTGGACAGCAGTGCTGAATCGGCGGGATCCCTGCAATCGATGGGACAATGCAATGTTCAACACATTTTGAGTGTATTGGAAGCGGCGACAATGTTGGAAATGTCATCGCTGCGAGACTTGTGCGCGGCGGTGTTGGCCAACTTGCTGATGGATGTGGATGAACGGGGTATTTTGGAGCTGATGGGAGTCACAGAAGCCTTTGGCCCAGAGGAGGAGAGAAAATTGTTGAACGAGTATCCGTGGCTCAAACTGTAAGCAACACCCACACGTGTTCTGTGTACCTCTTGCCCTTTGAAAAAAGAGAAGAGGAAATTTTTTTTGTCTTTTTTTTTTTTTGCGTGGCGTCATTGATAATTTTTCCTTTTTGTTATTGTATTCCTGAGGAACGATGCACCATTGGTGGCTGGGGTTGTCGTGCCTGGCTTTTTGTTCTTCTAGTGTTGAATTACGAGGGAGATGTCTTTTATGCACTCGATTTGCCCCCGCTCTTTTTTCCTTTTTTCTGTGCACAAGGCGGTATAGATGATCGCGCGGTCCAAGCTGGCCTTTACGGTTACTTCATGGGCAGCCTCCGTTTAGCGGGTTTGATCCTTATTGTTTCTCTTTCAACGGTGCCAAGCACTACATTGCTGGAACAGATGGTGTGTTGAAATAATAATTACATATTGTTTTTTTTTTTTTTTGCGCCTCGTATGACGGAGGAACTTTTTGATGCGAGGGCTAATGGCTATATTGTCACGACGGATGAAACGTTGGAGGAGGTTTTTGTGGTCTGCGCGCTCATGCTGTCTTTTGTTTTGCATTTAAAGAAGGCAGGGTGGAGTGGTGGAAATCTCGACGTAGCGCTGAGTGTTTAAATGCGTTCTTCTTTTTATTATTATTATTATTTTATTTTTTTTTTTTTTTTTTGAGCGTCGTGATGCTTTTAATGAGCATAGCAGTGACTTTGTGTGAGTGTGTGTGTTTATTATTATTTGCGAGGCACGTGCACATATGTATGCTTTTTTGATCTGTTTTCTTGGGATGTGTTGCATGATAAGAAAGGAAAGATGCAAGAGGAGCATGGAAAAGCCGTTGGACAAAATGGCATTATGAGGAAAGAAGATGTCATGAAAAATACTCACGAAACCATCTTGAGCCTATGTAGGAAAATTCTTGGGGACCCCACGGTGACCCGCAGAGCGCAACTACCGTGTCTCAGCTTTCTGTGGGGACTCCCGTGGACAGAACCGCTAATTTTTATTTATGAGGGAGACTCTTGGCCCAGTGTTATTTATCCTTGTCACCTATTTGAAGTGAGTGGCGGCTTTCTTCCCGTTGCAGCAAACAATGGGGCGACGGCTATTCAGCACGCCTCTCTCACCAATTTTGAGACGGGCGCTTCCGGCATTTCCATCGAGGATGAAGATTATGCCATAAAGGTGTCTCGCTTTGAATTGGTAGGGACTGTTTTCTCATTTGAATCTTATCGAATATTTTCCCGGAATACCTCACAGTTGAATCCATCTATGAAACCCGAATACAACCGGCCGGTGAGTTCTGCTGTGATTCGAGTAATTACGAATGAGAGTGGAACCCCATCGGACGAAAAAGCTGCCACTCATCGCATCATGCAGCTGAAGAGAAGAGAGTTGTGGCAAATTTTTTTCTACAGCTTTATTCCTCTTATTGGTGTCACTAGGGAACATCTTGAAAAGAGGTGGAGCAGCTGCTTGACCAATGGTCTGTCTCAGAGTGACATGGAAAGTGGCGGGATTTCATCCAGCGCACACAGCAGTCAGGCCCTGAATGAAGAAAGAAGTCTTGTTTCGCCGAACCATCATCCGGGGATTTCTATTTTCCACGCTTCTACTCGACAAAGTAGTATTTTAAAAGCTAATTCCTTAAAGTTTAACGATGGGAGAAAAAATTCTGCTGCGTCATTTCTCACAACTGAAGGTGCAGAGAGAAATTCTGACTTTTCGTTGAGATGGGACATTTTCCGTCATTTATTTGATCAGGAGGAACGGTATCGCACCGATGTTGAAAGGTGTTGGGGATACTGGGCAAATGGGTGGGATAAGGTGAATCGTTTTGATGTTGTAGATTCTATCGATTGCATCATCACGTCGTTGGGAGGCTCTCGAGAGGCCGCCCATGTCGCTGCCACTTACCTTGATGCATTTGTATGCATGTCGCAGACGGTAGTTAGGGATGCCACTTATTTTAGTGGGGTTCTTCTTGCTTGTGCGATGCTGAGTTGTAAACAGGTGGATCGTTTTTTTCCATCTATTAAAGCCTTTTTGCGTTATTTGCGTCCGCAGCATTCCATCACCGCGACGGACTTTCATCGATATGAGATGCACGTACTGAAAACGCTGAACTTTTGTTTGCAGCCTGTCACATCATTAGAGATTGTGGAGGTTTTGCTCTATCTATGCGGCGGCCCCGCTGCCCAGCAAGATGCGGAGAGACGATACCGCTTACGTGAGTTAAAGCGGTGGAATGATGGCGCCTGTGGCGGGGGTGGAGGAGGTAATAATAATGTTTATGATAATAACGCTAATAATAACGAGAAAAACACAAGTGATGGTTACAGAAAGTGGACTGACGATTCTTTTACTAACACGTATCATTTGCGGTGGAATGACTTGTGTAAGTTGGCTCACTTTATTGCCGATTTGATGATTCGTAACACCAGGGCACAGGAATTCCGTCACACCATAATGGGCCTTGCTATTGTTGCAATCGCCGCTGAAAAGACATCCTGGGTACTCCCCGCCCCTCTTGTCGAATTGCTTCCCGAGTCCTGCCGAGTGAGCATCCATGCGGGCGAAAAGGCGGAGCTAGACTGCGAGAGCTACGAGCTATTGGTGCGCTACGCGGCGACAATGCGGTGCCGATGTGAGCAGGACGGAACGGAGACGGATGCTGTATCCCCGCTGTGGCGTGCGTTGGCATTAGTTCATGAGTGCTGCGAGGAATTTGGCACAGGAGAGCAAGTCGCCAACAGTGTGCTTCAGCGACGGTATAATATCAACCACGCGGCGGTTATGAGTGGGGGCTTTTAGTTTTACACGCCAAAAGAAAAACGGGAATAGGAGGAAGGGATAGGAACACCATGAGCAACGCATTGGAGATGGTTGCCAAGGAGGGAGTGACATCACTTATTTATTTATTTTATTTCATCTTATCTTTTCCTCTTAACGTTTTTTTTTTTTGTTTTTTTTTTTTGCATGGTGTTTTGAAAATGAGAGCGAAAAGAAAAAGAACAAAAAAAAAAGAAAAAAAAATACGTGGAGCGCGGAGGAGAACAATGGCTGTGATCACGAGAAAAAAAGACACCTCCTCCATCCGAGGTGTTTAAGGGGCGAATGGGACAGGGAAGGCAAAAATAAAAAATAAAAAAAGGGAGGGAGGGAGGAGAGGGGAGACCCTACGGGGCTGTTTTGGTTCGTGTGTGTGTGTGTGTGAAAGGGAAAGGGAAAGAGAGTTTGTTTTTTTGCGGTTTTTGGGGATTGTGATTTTGTTTTATTTGACGATTTTTAAATTTTTATTTTATTTTATGTTCCATATTTCTGGTTGTTGTTTTTTTTTTTTTTTTTTTTTTTTTTCGGTAAATGGGAGTTGCTGTTGTACGACTGTCTTTTGTGCTGCTCTCATCGCATGCGTTTTTGTTTTGTTTTGTTTTGTTTTCTGTCAACGCAATTCCGCTTCTATTCTTTGGTTTTTTGTGTTCTCCGTCTTGGCACATCGCTGTTTCTTTAAAATGTGCCCCTCCTCCCCGTACTTCTGTGTTTTTTCCTCTCCATCTCTCTCTACCTCTCTGTCTGTGTGAGTGTGTTTTGTTTTGTTTTGTATTGCTTCGGTATAATGAGGGAGGGGGAGAAAATAACAACCAAAAAGAAGAAAAAACGTCTATTTATATATTTAAATAAAAACTGAGCTTGCATATATATATATAGGCTTAAAAATATTATATGCACACACTTCACTCTCTCTCTCTCTCTATATATATATATATATATGCATGTATTTGAGGGTCTCTGAGTGTATGTATGCACATTATATATAAGCGGCTATAATAAACGCCCATGCAAGCAAAGAGAAAGCCATATATATATATATATATATATCGTTGTACATGTGTGCGCGATTCTTCTGCATGAAACCGAACACCCACACATTTCTTTTCTTCTTCTTCTTTGTTGTTGTTGTTGTGTGCGTGCTAGCAGCAAATTTATGCATGGATTTTTGTTTGTTTGTTGTTTCGCCGTTGGGTGCCCAAGCAGGAGCCCTGAGCATTCCGTACTGTGGTTGTTTCCACAGCACTGTCTTGCAATATTTTTTTTTTCTTGTTTTTTTTTTTTTTTGCGACTTCTTGCATCGTAGAATAATTTTGTTGTTTTTTTTTTTTTTTGGCGCATCCCCTTTGTTTAACGTTGTGTGTCTGTGTGTGCTTTTGTCATCTACTTTTCGGTCATGCTGCTCCAAATTCCACGCGTTCTGCCGGGACTATTGCCCGGTTATTTGCTTCCGCCTGCATCCTGCCCATTCTGCTGTTTTTCTTCCTTTTGCCACGGCTTTGTTCTTCAACAAGGGTGGCTGCAAAGAGGAAAAGGGGAGGGGTTGGAGAGAAGGAGGATGCCTGGTGCTTGTTTGGGAAACAGATGAGTAATGCGTGCGTCGCGTTTTGTTCTGCGTGCTGCTGTTGCTACTGCTGGAAAAGTGAAGCGGTGGAGGGCAGAAATTAAGAACGGTGGAAGCGGCACTGTGATTGATTTATTTCTCTTTTGGTTCTCTGTCTTTCTGCGCCATTAATTTTTTTCATTCATTTTTTTATGGGCTTTGGGGAGCGAGGGACGAAAGAGATAGCCATGCATGCATGCATACAAAAATGACAAATATATTTATTTATTTATTTTCTTTTCCAGGTGTCTCTGGTAGAGAAGAGGGTGGAGAAATTGTCAAAAAGACATGAACTTTTTATTTTATTGTTTGTTTGGAAGGAGGGATTATTATTATCATTTTTTTTTTTAGCGGCGTCGACACAGTGTTGTCTCGTTTCATGTTGGTTTTTCCCCCTTTATTTCATCTTTGTGGTTCGTGCCTCTCCATGCAACATGTGCACCATGCATATATCTGTTCGTATATATATATACATATACACAGGTGTGTATGTATGGAGGCATTCACTCATTATTTTTTTTTTTTTGAACGGCGCAGTTGGGCGGAAAGTTTGGATTTTTTGTTTTTCTGCTTTTTTTGAATTTTTGGTTGTTGAAACGCACACACCCACACGTGTCTTTATGTGTGGTATTCATATTTATGTGTGTGTGTGTGTGTTTGTGGGGGGGCGTGGTGTTGTGATGAAAGTTTGGCGTTGCTACCGCACCGTGCATGCACCCGACACACTTTCATGGGTGTGTGGGATGGGGCTCAGTATTATTCGCGGCGGTGTGGGCGGCTGCAACAGACTGTCGATGAAGAGGGAGGGAAAAAAAAACCAGATGCACCGGCGACTCACGACTGAAGCCCGCGGGTCGGAGTGAACCGGAACGAAGGGAGGGATTGCATACGACACAACTGACGACATCTGCGTCAACGCACGGACATTATGTGCATAAGTTTATTGAACAAAGCGGAAGCAAGACAATGGATTCTTTTAGAGGCCGGTTTCTTAGTTTTGTTGCTTTCTCTGCCTCCATTTTTCTCTACGACATTTTATGAAGATGGGGGAAAGAAAAAAAATGACAAAATATCCTGTCGGCGAGGGTGGCGAACAGCAGACCTTTCTCCCGTTTACTCACTCAGTGAAGTATTAATGCGGAGATCTTAATTGAGCCTCTATTCTTGACGTGAATGACGGCAAGACAAGGAGACCTCTCCCCCCTCATCCTCTGAAAGTAACGAAGAGAATGTGAACAGGTGCAAGGCAACAGGAACGCAGAAATGACAAGGAGCAAACAAAGGAGGATTGGTGGTGCAGATCCATATTTATGGATGCCATATTATATGATTATTACTATTATTATTAATATTATTATGATATATACTTTTAAAGGCAACTGGTAGAAAGAATACGCGGAATTGCGGGGTGCTCGGTAGATGATCGTGGGTGTCTCGTTTATCTGCTCCGTTTCCCCGCGAATTGATTTGGCGTTAAACGATAATGTTTGAAGGCAGCGAGTGAAGTACATTTTTCTGTTATTTTTGTTGTGTTTTTTTTCCGCCTACTTTACTGCCCTTCACACGGAGGGGTTCGGCGGCTGTGGAGCCCCAATCAATACCGCTTTGTCAGTTCCCAGTGAGCCCGGTAGTTATGCGTATGCCTTTTGGAATTGTTTGTTTACTGGTGTTTTGGTGTTCGATGGTTCTTGTCTAAAGCGGCGGGATATTGGGTGCGTTGAGCCAAAATGTAACTTGCCACGGCGTTGTTTTTTTTTCTCTCTGCAGGAAGAAAGAGGAAAAGGACTCATCCGGGCACATATTCTGTTTATATTAAGCGTAAAATAAAATAAAGATATGAGTAAATTAACAGAAAGAAAGGAATTGTTGTTGGCGTGGGGGAGGGGGTATGAGGTATGAGGAAGCTTATGGAAATTGGAGAAAACAGAAAGCACACGGCGGCAGCGAGGAGTGGGGTTAAAAAAAAAAAAAAAATCTTCCGGGTTTATTTGAAAGAAAGTGAAGCGGATTACATTAGGAAGCGAAATGCTTTTTGCACCAAATGGAGTGTTTTAATTTGGACTCTAAAGAAGTGCGCTTTTTTTTCTTTGTTTTTTACGTTTGTTTGTATTTCAGTAGTGTACCCCTGTTTCTTTTTTTTTTTTTATATAATGTCCCTTCACCTTTTTTTTTATTTTGACGTTAGTCGTTGTTCTCGGCCTACGGTTTTCTTTTTTTTTTTTACCAGCCTTATTTATTTATCTTTCAGCCTTTTTTTTCTTTCTTTATTTTTTATTTGCGTATCCTCCTTTTCTAGTCTCACCGGGTATTCGTGTGTTTATGGGTGCGTGCATGTGTGTATACATACATACATACATATATATCTTTGCGTGTGTGTGTGCTTTTGTGGCGGGAAAGGTGGATACTGTGGCTTCCCTGTATTCCCCGTAACTTTTTCCATGCTTGTATTGTGTATTGCCTAAGATAGCGGTGGGGGGGGGGGAGGGGAGGAGCACAGCCGTGTAGCAATGCGTGCCGGCTCCTCAGCGGTGGCCACCGTGACGCCGGCGGAGAACGCGCTGCTTTCACCCGGCGTACCATTTGCTATCACCAAAAAGATTGCCACTCCGCAGCAGGATCTTGTAGCAGCGGCGGGAACGATCAGTAGTTTTGTTTCTGTCAACGCAATTCCGCTTCTATTCTTTGGTTTTTGTGTTCTCCGTCTTAGCCCATCGCTGTTTCTTTAAAATGCGCTCCTCCTCCCCGTACTTCTGTGTTTTTCCCTCTCCCTCTCTCTCTACCTGTCTGTCTGTCCGTCTGTCTGTGTGAGTGTGTTTTGTTTTCTTTTGTGTCGCTTCGGTATAATGAGGGAGGGGGAGAAAATAACAACCAAAAAAACAAAACAAAAAAAAAAAACGTATATTTATATATTTAAATAAAAACTGAGCTTGCATATATATATATATATATATATATATATATATATATATATATATATATATATATATATATATATATATATATAGGCTTAAAAATATTATATGCACACACTTCACTCTCTATATATATGCATGTATTTGTGGCTCTCTGAGTGTATGTATGCACATTATATATAAGCGGCTATAATAAGCGCGCATGCAAGCAAAGAGAAAGCCATATATATATATATATATATCGTTGTACATGTGTGCATGATTCTTCTGCATGAAACCGAACACCCACACATTTCTCTTCTTCTTCTTTGTTATTGTTGTTGTTGTTGTTGTTGTGTGCGTGCTAGCAGCAAATTTATGCATGGATTTTTGTTTGTTTGTTGTTTCGCCGTTGGGTGCCCAAGCTGGAGCCCTGAGCATTCCGTACTGTGGTTGTTTCCACGGCACTGTCTTGCAATAATGTTTTTTTTTCTTGTTTTTTTTTTTTTTTTTTTTTGCGACTTCTTGCATCGTAGAATACTTTTGTTGATTTCTTGGCGCATCCCCTTTGTTCAAAGTTGTGTGTGTCTGTGTGTGCTTTTGTCATCTACTTTTCGGTCATGCTGCTCCAAATTCCACGCGTTCTGCCGGGACTATTGCCCGGTTATTTGCTTCCACCTGCATCCTGCCCATTCTGCTGTTTTTCTTTCTTTTGCCACGACCTTGTTCTTCAACAAGGGTGGCTGCAAAGAGGAAAAGGGGAGGGGTTGGAGAGAAGGAGGATGCCTGGTGCTTGTTTGGGAAACAGATGAGTAATGCGTGCGTCGCGTTTTGTTCTGTGTGCTGCTGCTGCTACTGCTGGAAAAGTGAAGCGGAGGAGGGAAGAAATTAAGAACGGTGGAAACGGCACTGTGATTGATATATTTCTCTTTTGGTTCTCTGTTTTTCTGCGCCATTAATTATTTTCATTCATTTTTTTATGGGCTTTGGGGGGCGAGGGACGAAAGAGACAGCCATGCATGCATGCACACAAAAATGACAAGTATACATATATATTTTCTCTTCCAGGTGTCTCTGGCAGAGAAGAGGGTGGAGAAATTGTCCAAAAGACATGAACTTTTTTTTTACTTTATTGTTTGTTTGGAAGGAGGGATTTCTTTTTTTTTTTTTTTTTTTTTTTTTTTTAGCGGCGTCGACACAGTGTTTTCTCGTTTCATGTTGGTTTTTCCTCCTTTATTCCATCTTTGTGGTTCGCACCTCTCCATGCAACACGTGCACCATGCATATATCTGTTCATATATACATATATATACAGGTGTGTGTATGTCTGGAGGCATTCACTCATTTTTTTTTTTTTTTTTTTGAACGGCGCAGTTGGACGGAAAGTTTGGATTTTTTGTTTTTCCGCTTTTTTTAAATTTTTGGTTGTTGAAACGCACTCACCCACACGTGTCTTTATGTGTGGTATTCATATTTATGTGTGTGTGTGTGTGTGTGTGTGTTTGTGGGGGGCGTGGTGTAGTGATGAAAGTTTGGCGTTGCTACCGCACCGTGCATGCACCCGACACACTTTCATGGGTGTGTGGGATGGGGCTCGGTATTATTCGCGGCGGTGTGGGCGGCTGCAAACAGACTGTCGATGAAGAGGGAGGGAGACAAAAACCAGAAGCACCGGCGACTCACGACTGAAGACTGCGAGTCGGAGTGAACCGGAACGAAGGGAGGGATTGCATACGACACAACTGACGACATCTGCGTCAACGCACGGAAATCATGTGCATAAGTTTATTGAACAAAGCGGAAGCAAGACAATGGATCCTTTTAGAGGCCGGTTTTTTAGTTTCGTTGCTTTCTCTGCCTCTATTTTTCTCTACGACATTTTATGAAGATGGGGGAAGAAAAAAAATTGACAAAATATCCTGTCGGTGAAGGTGGCGAACAGCACACCTTTTTCCCATTTACTCACTCAGTGAAGTATTAATGCGGAGATCTTAATTGAGCCTCTATTCTTGACGTGAATGACGGCAAGACAAGGAGACCTCTCCCCCCTCACCCTCTGAAAGTAACGAAGAGAAAGTGAACAGGTGCAAGGCAAAAGGGATGCAGAAATAAGAAGGAGCAAACAAAGGAGGATTGTTAGTGCAAATCCATATTTATGGATGCCATATTTTTATGATTATTACTATTATTATTACTATTATTATGATATATACTTTTAAAGGCAACTGGTGGAAAGAATACGCGGAATTGCGGGGTGCTCGGTAGATGATCGTGGGTGTCTCGTTTATCTGCTCCGTTTCCCCGTGAATTGATTTGGCGTTAAACGATAGTGTTTGAAGGCAGCGAGTGAAGTACATTTTTCTGTTATTTTTGTTGTGTTTTTTTCCGCCTACTTTACTGTCCTTCAAACGGAGGGTTTCGGCGGCTGTGGAGCCCCAATCAATACCGCTTTGTCAGTTCCCAGTGAGCCCGGTAGTTATGCGTATGCCTTTTGGAATTGTTTGTTTACTACTGTTTTGGTGTTCGATGGTTCTTGTCTAAAGTGGGGGGATATTGGGTGCGTTGAGCCAAAATGTAACTTGCCACGGCGTTGTTTTTTCTCTCTCTGCAGGAAGAAAGAGGAAAAGGACTCATCCGGGCACATATTCTGTTTATATTAAAAGTAAAATAAAGATATGAGTAAATTAACAGAAAGAAAGGAATTGTTGTTGGCGTGGGGGAGGGGATATGAGGTATGAGGAAGCTTATGGAAATTGGAGAAAACAGAAAGCACACGGCGGCAACGAGGAGTGGGGTTAAAAAAAAAAAAAAAATCTTCCGGGTTTATTTGAAAGAAAGTGAAGAGGATTACATTAGGAAGCGAAATGCTTTTTGCACCAAATGGAGTGTTTTTATTTGGACTCTGACGAAGTGCGCTTTTTTTTTTTCTTTGTTTTTTCCGTTTGTTCGTATTTCAGTAGTGTACCCCTGTTTCTTTTTTTTTTTTTTTTTATTTGCGTATCCTCCTTTTCTAGTCTCACCGGGTATTCGTGTGTTTATGGGTGCGTGCATGTGTGTATATATACATACATACATACATATATACCTATGCGTGTGTGTGTGTGTGTGTTTGTGTGGCGGGAAAAGTGGATACTGTAGTTTCCCTGTATTCCCTGTAACTTTTTCCATGCTTTTATTGTGTATTGCCTAAGATAGCGGTGGGGGGGAGGGGAGGAGCACAGCCGTGTAGCAATGCGTGCCGGCTCCTCAGCGGTGGCCACCGTGACGCCGGCGGAGAACGTGCTGCTTTCACCCGGCGTACCATTTGCTCTCACCAAAAAGGTTGCCACTCCGCAGCAGGATCGTGTAGACAGCGGCGGGAACAGTGGAATCAGTAGCCAGAAACGAATATCGGCTGTGGGCTCGGTACCACCGGTGCGGTGTGCGGTGGCGGCGGAATGTCGTGAAGCGGAAGTGGCACCAAACGTCTGCTCGTCCCTTGGGTCCTTTGTTGACTTGCCCAATAGTAAAGGAAACCAAGAGTGTCATCGGATACATCCACTGCGGGATTTTTTGGAAACTTACAAGATTCGAAGGCTGTTGGGGCATGGAAGTTATAGCGTCGTTTTTGAGGTTGTGAACCGCAAGACGAAGGAAAGAAAGGCGGCAAAGTTTCTCATTGCGAAAGAAACGCAGCTCGCTAGAAGGAAACAAGTCGGTGAGGGTGGGGACGGTAAAGATAAGGGGTCGATGGCGATTGAGGGTGGGAGGCACATCAGCAACAACAGCAACACATCGACGTCGCTCCCGGAGTCGCTAGTCAAGGAGATCACTGTCTCTTTTATGGCGCGTCATCCGAATTTGGTTCACACAAGTGACGTGTTTGTGGAAGATGTGGAGGATTTGCAAAGACGTGTGCAGCGGTATAACTCCCAACTTTTTATTGTTTCCTCAACATCTTCCAGCGTCACAGCAAAACGAAGGGTAAAGCAAGAGCCTCTCCTCGTAGTGGCAAAGAAAAATGCTGTGTCACATGTTTCTTCCACGACGTGTGACTCTTTTTCCGGTAGGGATAATGGGGATGGTGATGCTCCAGAGCAGCGCCAGGGTTCGTTGCCCGCCATGCCAGCTTCCTCAGCGGTGGTGAAATCGGCCGCTGAGACCAATCAGTCAGCTATTGAGAAAGTAAGGCAACAACTGCAAGAGGGAAAAATGCAATGTATTCTTGTGATGGAGTTGCTGACCGGCCGAGATTTATTCACACTGGTCTCTCGGAAACCACTCAACGAGGCAAGGACCGCAGCCTATATGATGGATTTACTGTTGGCTCTGCAGTGTCTTCACTCCCAACAAATCGTTCACCGTGATGTGAAGGTGGAAAACATTGTTATTGACCCTCAGGACAGAGCACGTCTCATAGACTACGGCTTTTGTGAAGGACTGCAATGGTCGAGCAACACGAATGCGGGCTGCAGTGGGGAGACGCACAAGGTATGCGATGGGACACTGACTCAATTCTGCGGATCGTATCATTACGTGGCCCCAGAGGTAATTCGGGCAGCCATGCACTCTAGGCTATCGGCAAGGCCGACCGATGCAAAAGAGGCCAACAACAGTGTTAGCGTTAAACTGCCTCCCATATCCATGACAGGCAGCACAGGGATTTGCGGTAACCTCATGACACCGAGAACACCGGCTGAGGATAAGAATAGCCGTGGGATGCACTCGGCCGCCTCCATCGGAATTCTGAGGACACTTTTGACACCTGGACCGATGGGATACGGCACTTCAGTCGATTTATGGTCGGCGGGCGTGGTGATGTTTGTTCTCTTACACTCCACCTTTCCTTTTCATGACGAGCGCCGCAGCAGTCTTCTCAAGTTGATCAGTTCGGGTCGTCAAACTGTGCGGCCGTCACCGCTACTTAGTAGCGATGCCAAGGATCTCTTACGAAGACTGCTGACGCACGATGCTCGTCATCGACTGACAACAGCGCAAGCCGTTGAGCATCCATGGTTCAAAAGGCTGCTACAGAGGAGAGGAATGGAATAGACTTGAGCCAGCAGCGTAGTTTTTGGTAATTTTGTTAGTTTGAAAATAGAGCCAAAGTAAAGGAACGTTTCTTACAGGAAAAAAATTAGCTTCAATGCATTACCTTTACAGTATTATATACCCTGGACTCTTGTAATGCAGCCTCTTCCCCTCACCACTGATGTATGTATGCCTTCGAAAAACTATACACTCTGTCATTTGGTAAGTTATATCAGGCCCAAAAAAGGGGGAGAAAGAAAAAGAAAAAGTAAGAACGAAGCAAAGAAACGAAAAAGATTGTTTTACTGCGCCTTGTATCATAATTTATACCTCTCCGATACAAACCAATCGAGCAGAAAAAAAATATATATATACGCGATTAGCCTATTACACCTCTGTGAGCAATGAAAAAAAAAAAAAAAAAAAGAGGAGTCTTTTGCGTTTAAAAATGGGTAATGTGAGGGGTTCGATATGAATTGTTTTTTTTTTTTTAATTATTATCTTTGTTTGTTTGTTTTAATTACCTTTTTTTTTTTTTTTTTTTGGCTGGTCTTGAAGCAGAGGAGAGGGGTTCTCGAGGTCCACCCAAAGAATACAATAAAGAAGCGGTAATCACAGGTTGACGGGAGGCGCTACTGGCGAAGAACTATGTCTATTCTTAAGGGAAAAGAAGTGGAGGTCACGGAAGACGATCAACACCGCATTTGTCTTTTTGCGCGTCTGCATCGCCGTCGTCGGGAGCTGGTGGCCGAACTCTCTAGGCGTAAGGAGGAGATAGTGAGGCTTGGCGACGCAGCAGACGAACTGATGATCACTGACAATGCCATGTATCTTTTCGGCGAGACCTTCATGGAGACCGACAATGACGAGGCAGAGGAATGGCTGGAAAAGGAAAAGGGTCGCTTGCAGACGGAGCAGGAGGCGGCGGAAGCGGAGCTGAAATTGGTCGAAGTCGCGTTGGGCGAATTAAAGGCTAACTTGTATGCGTCACTGGGCAGCCAGGTGTACCTGGAAGACGAATGATAACCATGAAAAAAAAAAAAAAAAAAAATTCAAAGGTAAAGCAGGCGTTTTAAGAAAAGCAACGCAGGGGACCACAAATAAGAAATTCTCGCAGGACGAAAAACAAAAAAAAAAGGCGGAAAAAAGAAGGAATCGGTTGGAGTTTTTCTTTTTCCTTCATTCCATTCTTTTTTTGTGTGTGCGTCTGTGTAGCAGCAGCCTTTTCTGGTGTTTTTTTTGTTTGTAAATTAACCAGCGTTCCAGCTGTGTGTAGGTGTTTGCTCCTTTTTTGTGTTCTGTGGATGTTGTACTCTTCTTTTTTTTTTTAGTCAATTTATTTGGATCTGGGTGGTTAGACGAGGTGGGAGAGTCTTTTGTATTTGCAGGTGGTGTGGTGTGTCTTCACGATGGATCGGCCACCCGGTCCTATGCACGACCTGATTCGGCGTGCCTACGAGGAGATGCGCCTCTATTCAAATTATTATGCTGCTATACGCATCATTACGGCAGGCCTGCAATTGGGTGAGAGGGACAGTGAAGAGAATGCGCTGGAGAGGCAAACCTCACGTCAGCCTTTCTTTGATCAAGGTGGCACTCTGCAAGGGAGTTGTAGCCACAACAACGATGTGTTCCTGAGCGACCGTTCTGGTGGGTCCTTTACCGAGTCTACAGCAGTGGGTAAGAGCAAGGTAATATCTGTCTCGGAAGGCACCAAAATTGTGAGGGTGACACCACAGTTGCGCGGAGGTTTTAATCGGACTCAAAAGTTTCGAATGCTACTTTTACGTGCCGATGCGTACTCGGCTTTAAAACGGCATGATAAAGCCCTACAAGATGCTCAAGCTGCTGTTCTAATGTCTCACGAACGTTCTGCGGAGGCCCATTTTGTAATGGGAAGGGAGTTCCTACGCCTCTTTCAACTTGAGGCTTCGGTGGTTGCCTTTGATAAGGCGGAGTCTCTTCTTTGTTCGTCACCAATTTATAGTGGAAATCCGTGTGTTGAAGAAATCACGGCCGAGGACTTTTGGGCACAACGTGGGTACCACATGGAGGATGTTCAACGCTTGAAACTGAATCGCTGTTCCATGGAGCAGGAAGAACAAAAAGCACATGGTGTGTTGTTGGGACAACGTGTAGATGATGGCGCAAATGGTGTGCTTGCATCAGAACACGCGTTGGTTACCTCGACATCTTCTGAAGGTTCAAACGTTGCTAATCCTCAGTTGCTCTATTGGAGGCAGCTTGCTAAAGAGGCACGAGCTCTACATAAGATGAGTACTTCACATATCTTGCCTATAGGCTTTCTTCAAACAGCACTTTTGTTTTTAGATCATCAAATGAGTACAGTTCGGTTTGGTGTTGTGGCATGTTTAGAAAACACGACTTCCCGAAATTTTCGTTTGACAGGGTGTTCCTCTCCTGATGCCGCCTTCCGGAATGGGATGCAATTCCCTGATACCATTCCTCCCGGCTGTTGTGGTATCGCTCTCCTTCAACCTCGAGGACGATGGGGCGGTTTTGTGTGCTCCGTCTGCTATGAGGTGGCAGATAACGCTGTGTGTTGTTTTTTTTGCTTTGAAACTTCTTTCATGGGGTCAAACAAGTGTGGTGTTCGCTTTGCATCGGAGCGGCGTTCTTTAGAGTTTGCTTGCGGCTTGAGGGACCCTAATAGCAACACTTCCGGGAGTTCGTCATCGGACACCACGACGAGGGAGTTTGTTAATTTTAAGATACCGAATCCAAGTCTGTGGCTCCCAACACACGTCGCACCACTACCATCTGGACGCAAACTGAAAGTGTCTGGTGCAACGCGCAGCAATAGTCGAGTTATCATGTTCTCTGTGACTGAAATTCTCTCCGTTCGTCTACGATCCGTGGAACTTCTGACTGCTTTGGAGTTTGCAGGCCCTGTTGTATTAAAAAAGATGAGTGCCGTAAACCGGCGGTACCGCGAGTTAGTCAACAATCTTCCACCAACAATGTTTTTTGGTTCGAGTCGCTGCTTATATCCCGACTACTGTTTGTTGAGTGATCGCACAAGTTCACCCTGGATTGTACATGACAAGGAGCCGGTGAGGTGGAGCTTCGTCTTTGATGGCCGATTGATGAATCGAGAACTTTTCATGGTGTCCGACTCTACCGACCCTCAAAACAATATTTTATACTTTTCAGGCGAGAGTTGCGGTTCCATCGAAACAGTGGTGTTCTATGGCGATCGACGCACTCTCATTGCACAGATAAAGGGCAGTTGGGTACCTTTCAGTAGTACGTTGTACTTTTGCACATCGTCGGGTCGTACTTTTGCCTCCTGCTTTCTTAACCGAAATTCTGAATTGACGCTTGTCTGGGAAGGCGCCAGCAAGAAAAACAAGTCGGAGGATGTGGAGTATGTTATGCATCGGGTGGAATCTGTCCGGCGCACAGGATTTGGTGGGACAACAAGCACGGTGTCAAATCTTTCCACTGTAAATGGCTTTGGTGGTACCGAAGAAAGTAATTCCATGTTATTCTCTTCCTCGAGTGGGGTTGTTTTGGCTTCGCCTCTTGCACCGTCCAGAGGCAATCGGGGCTCTTTGGTTGAGAAATATGCCGTCTGGCGTTCACAGGGAACAAATGCAGGCAGTGCTGCGTGCGGCATTACTAGGCAAACGAACAACGGAATGGAGCTGGTAGCTGAAGTCACAATTAGTCCCCCCTCTGCACAGACAGTGACGAAAGGGAGTGTCATTGCTGAAATTACATTCTGTACAGGTGCTGATGCGCTGTTGGTTACACTGTTGGCGTATTGTCGATTCCAATGGGATGGATGAATGAATACATAGATGAGGAAGAAAATGGAAGGCAACCAGCAACAGCAACATGGAATATATATATAAAAAAAAACGATTTACTTTTTTTTTAGAGGGAGAGAGAAATGCATATGTAGGATGGGTAGGTGTGGTTCAACGCAACGTGTATCTTTCCGTTGTTAGTTTTTTCGTGCGCGGAATTGTGAGTGCAATTTTGACAAGACGCGGGAGCAATTTTGATGCACGTTTGGGATGCTTGAAAGCGTAGCTGTTTTGTGTACAATTTTTGCTGCCTCCTCTCCACCCCCTTTTTGCTTGTCTGAGTTTTTGTTTTATTTTTGGGAGTGGCTACGGGCGCTGAGGAGAAAGGAGGTGTTTGTCCGGGGAGGGTGATCCGGGTGTTGTCTTCTCCCTTCCGGCGAAGCGTATATTTATTTAATTGTACAGAAGGGAGCAAAAAAAAAAAAAGAAAAAAAAAAAAAAAGGAGGAGAGGGCATGGAAAGAATTTCTTTTTTTTTTTTTGTTTCTTCCTTGCAACGTGCTCTGAAAAGTTTGGGCCGTTTCTTCCGTGAAAAGAGCGTTTGTGTGATGTCTCGTTGCTGCAGTCGACTTGTTGTGCGTGATTTCCCCCCTTTTGTCTCTTTCCATTTCTTGTGCGACGTCGCTGTTCTCCACTCTCCCCCTTTTTTTTTGTTGTTGCCGTTGTTTTGACCCGCCTACGACAGGCCAACCCATCAAAAGGAACGGACGTTCCTGGCCCGGTGCTCCTCTCTGTCCCCCCACGGAGAACACATCCTTACGGTTACAGAAGGCAGCAAGGATAAGCAGAAGGAAAAATAATAATTAAGGAGGGGAATTCGTAGAATTATTTTTTTTTTAACACTTTTTTTTTTTTAAGTTTTTTTTTTTTTTCCTACGCGCTGCTGTTTTATTGTGGGCGTATCCACACGCTGTATGGAAAGCAGGTGAAAGGAAAAAGGAAAGAAAGGAAGAGTGTGAGGGTTGGAGCTTGTCCCTTTTGTTTATTAGTCGCTGGTCCACCAAGAACTGGAGTCCTTGGATACATGACTGTCCACGTGCATTGGTTGAATGGTGTGCCCGCTTGTGAGGGTTGGATAGAAAAGTATTCGGTCGGTCGCAGTTTTTTTTCCAGAAAGTCGTGGCAGATGCGTTATGTCGTTGTAACCAGCGAGGGCATAGGGTACACGCATAAAATACCCAATCGATGTATGAAACCATCGTCCGCACGATGTTTTGTGCCATTTGAAGGGCCTCCTAAGAGTAGCGGAGGGATTCATCTTCGGCCCGTTTATCTTCTTCGACATGTCACACCTTCAATGCATCCAGAAGTTCCTGACGGTTGTCAAAAAGCGCTTTCATGCACCTTTAGCGGAAGTGATGTTTCCTGCGAGCATCACTACTTTGCGATTTCGTTTGAAGAGCGAAAGAAACGACTTTTTCTTCTTCTTCGCACTAAATCATTAGAGGATTACAATGTGTGGACGTTGGTACTTTCAGTCTATGTGCCTGCAGGAAGCATTAAAACTGTTGTTCCTGTACCCCACCCGCTAGAGAACTATCGCCACGGCTCTGCCTATTTTTTCAATTCAAAAAAAGGATTTTTCAAAATTTGGGATAACGTTATTAATGTTGCAACTGCTGGCTTTTACATGGTAGATCCTGATCCATGCACAGCGGCCGAGCTTGGCAGGATCAAAAAACTTGTGCTTAGCTGGGACGAGGGGGAGGCATTTCGGTGGCAAAGCCTCCGCAGTGGAGAGAATTCTACATCTCATCGAACGACTATCCTTCAGGAAGAGAATGAGGAGGAATGGCGCAAACTGTTGAGTGTTGCAGCAGAGTTGGATGCCGTGTGTGGGCCAACCGAAGAATCGACTGGATACACGGAGTAAAAGACAGCCATTTGTCTGAGCAAAGAAAGAAAATACACAGTCCGTGCGAATGCATTCTTTCCAGTTTTCCCCAAATCTGTCACATATTTTAAATTTGGGTGAAGGTGTTGTGGTGTTATCGAGTGCATGGTTCTGATCTTCTTGTTTATTTCAGGTCTGTGCTCTTCTCTTCATTCCGTGCTTGCTTTTTTGTTCTCCATGCCTTTTTTTTTCCTTTTTTTTTTTTTTTTTTTGAAGTGATGGACTGCGCTTCACGCTTGAGTTGTGGAGAAGAACAAGAGGAAACAACAAGAATAAGGATCAATTTGTGAGGTTCTGTTTGTGGTATTATCTGGTTTTATTTTATTTTTATTTTATTACTTTTATTTTTATTTATTTATTTTTGCAGTAACGCGAAAGGTGGTGGTGGGAGGGTGTGACACTCGTCGCTGCCTCAGTGTTTAGTTGTGCGTATTTATAGCCTTAACTTTTTTTTTTTTTTTTTTGGGGTGCACGTTGCGTCGCACGCACGGTTGCCGCACTACTGACAAAATATCTTTGCAATTGTGTGTGTGTGTGTATTTGCCTCCTTGAAAGGGGGCGAAGCAGGCGGATGAGACACGCACCGCATCCGGTAATTTAATAATTTTGCATAAATATATTATCTGCGATTCCCTCTCTTTCACCTCTTGGCTATTTTTCAGCAGAAAACAGAAACAAGGAGGAGAGACTTTAAAAAGAGAAGGAAACGGAGCGGAACAAAAGAGGAAGAATGAAACTGAATAAAGCGTGCTAAGAAAAATAAAATAAAAATGAAGAGAAAAGGATGAAAACGAGAATTGTACATGTTTGTGTCTTTGTGTGTGTAAGTTTGTATTTGTTCTTCTGTTTGTGCTGCCAAGCCATGACTCAGGAAGATTTTTTGGCCGGTTATTGCCGCCCAATTATTTTTTATTTTTATTTTTGCTTTGTTATCTTACTGATTTATTTATTTATTTTTACCCTTTTTTTTGTTGATTGCTTTTGCCCGTGTGTGCACGGCACATTCTATGGGTGTCTTTTGGTGGGGGCCTTTACACGTATTTGAGGTGAGGCAGCTCTTTATGCGAGTGGGAGCTCTGGACCATGGGAACAAGCATGTGTGTGCCGCGACGGCGGCGGGATGATAGTCCACTGTCTTACTTTGGCATTTCAGTGAGCACGCTCACCGTCTATGAACAGCGGTTGGTGCAGCAATCGACCAGCTACATACCGGGCGTTCCCATCCTTCTCCAAGACATTGCGTTTTATTGGGACTCGCAGGTCGGAGGGGCCGTCGCCGGTGGGACCACCGCGGCTGTTTCGCCAGATAGCATATGGATTGCTTCTGTGGAAAAAACAATCAACGAATTTGCGAAGAAATACAAACTTTTTTCTCTTAAAAAAAATGCACGTGTGGGAAAAGGCAGCAGTGATGCAAAGAAGAGATCCTCGGGCAAGAATGCCAGTCGTGTCTTTGATAAGCCTTTTAATGCCTTTTTGGGAAAAACGCCTCTTCATGCCCCTCATTTTGTCGCATTATTGACGCTTTTTCTTCGCAAACTGCCAGAGCCACTGTTGACATCCCTCTATGTGCGCCAGGCGGAAGATATTTTGAGCAATAAAAACTTATCTGAGGAGGAAAAGGCCCAGGCTTTGCAAAAATCAAGCCGTCAGACCTTTATGTCGACTCATCCAACCGAACACGCGGTATACCAATATTTGAAGCAGTTAGTGCAGCGTCATCGTGCCGAATTGATTGCAGCAGAGGTGGAACTTCTGGTGCGCTCCATGGTACGAGAGCCAAACGAGAACGTTACGGAGTTTATCTTGCAACAATTGCGTCCAGTTGTGGGGCCCGTGTTGACCAAATCGAAGCGGGAGCTTCCGACAGAC
Organism: Trypanosoma cruzi; assembly: GCF_000209065.1. Lineage (NCBI taxonomy): Eukaryota > Euglenozoa > Kinetoplastea > Trypanosomatida > Trypanosomatidae > Trypanosoma > Trypanosoma cruzi. The sequence goes on from NW_001849559.1 coordinate 210,803, forward strand.
AACAAGCCTCAATTGAATTTTCCCCATGAGCTCACGTCAGGGGTTTTGGGTGACGGCGCGAGCAACACGGAGGAGGAGGTGTACTCCCCACCCGGGTCTCACCACAGCGAGGCCGCAGAGGGGGAAAGAGTTTCAATGGGCAGCACGCCAACGGAGACGTCTCAACCAAATTCTGCCCGACGCACCTTCTCTGGCGAAACGGAAAACACGAGCGGCAAAAAGAAGAACGCCTCGGATGTAAAACCCCCAGCGGAGGGGGAGAGCGGACTGGGGTCCGCGATGAGTTGTGCGGACGCAGCGGGCTCGTCGCAGTCAAGTGTGGCAGCGGGGGAAAATTCGGCCGGCGAGGCTCAGAGCGGGGGACTTCCCGTTGCCTCCAAGGCGGTCAAGATTGACCCCACTGAAGAAGTCGATTCGAGCGGTAGCAGTAGTAGTAGTAGTAGTGTGCGGAGAGTATTGGTGCCCAAGGAACGGCTCCAAGCGACCTGTTCAGAGGAAGAAGAACAGGAGGAGGGGCGCTCTAGAATGCCAAAGAACGTAGAAAAACCACCACACCGCGAGGCTTCAATTGCAGATTCTGTTCAGGCGATGAGCACTTCTAGCGTGGTGTTGACACATGCGAAGAGAGAGCGGCATTCCACCCCAAAAAGAAGGGAAAAAAACGTGCCTATGGATGCCGAAAGTGCCAATATTGCCGGTGGTGGTGGTGTTACTGAGAAAAAAGCCGTTGTTGATGTATTTTCTGACCCACGTGGTGATGCAAATTTGGACGTACAGATTTCCAAAGGGCGGGAAGGCCCTTCACTTTGCACATCTAGCGAAACAATTCACCCACCACACGACCTCAGTGGGGGCGCTGTTTCCCCGGTTAATGAAGAGGGCGTTGACGACAAGTATGAAAGGCAAGAGAAACAGCAGCAGGCGCCGTTGCATAAAGTGCTTCCTTCTAGTTTACAGAAGAAGCCATCACAAACTCAACTGTTAGGCTCATCGGTTGCGGTGGAGACTCCTGGTCGTTTAGAGGACTCGAACCCAACCATCTTCAGTGGGAAAGGACCTTTCAATGAGGCTCCCAGGTCTTTTGTTGAAAAGCACCCTTGCTTTGCTGCATTATTGGGGGCAAAGCAGTTGTTTCTTGGAAAGGAAAAACTTCCCCCGAAGCAAATAGAGCTTGGTCGACGTCCAACCGGGTTCATCATGGAATCGGTGGATGCGGAAACGAAAGGCGGTGACGCTGAGCCATTGTCCATGAGGCAACTATTAGCGTGTACCGCTGAAGGTCTTAATGAAGTAGATAGAAGAAAACTTGTTCATTATGAATGTAATGATTTTTTTTCTGAAGAAGTCACGGATAGATTTCTATGTGTTCACGTTGAACGCGTGCTTCAGAAGGTTATTTATCCAGTCATAGTGCAGATAGAGCAGTTAACAGCAAAATCTGAATCAATTGAACGGCTGTTGAGGACGAACGGAATTGTGTCGCCGCCTTGCCAGGCCCCAAAACTTGTGAAGCAGTTAGAGGACGAGATGACGGTCCTGAAGGACGTTGTGCGGCAAGTGGTGGAGACTCATTCTGGAGCCATGGAGGATATCCTCAACCTTCAGCAGCAAATTGAAGAACAGAGAAACCGACTTGAATGCGACGCAGTTGGGAAGCAAAAATGGCAAAGCGACGCATTGAGTGCAAAGGAGATGGCGCTTGAGGCACAACGTCGCTGTGCAAACCTGGAGAAGGCCCAACTTCAGTCTCATCAGTCGTGCCAGTACATGTCATTGAAACTGAGGGATTTGGCGTCCGAAATAGAACGTGGAGAAAAAGAGAGCCTTGGCTTGAAAATTGAGGTTTCCACACTTCAACGGCAGGCTGTGTTACTGCGAGAGGGACTTCTCTCTATTCATTGAGATATTGATATGTGCTGATCTCGCCTCGTTAAATTTACAAATATGTCTACCTGATCGATGCATGCACGCGTGTTTTTATGTGTATTTGTAAGAACTGATTATTCTCCAGTTGATGATTCCGTTGTTTTTTTTTTTATTATTGTTTTTTCCTTTTCTTTTTCTTTTACGAAAGCACACACGAAAAAATAATATTAATAAGAAAGAACTCCAGCGATTATTGGAAACTTTAATGAATTGCTCGCCACCCTTTCTTTTTCTTACCCTATTTTTTTTTTTTAATTGGAATTCATCCATCAGGAAGGAGAAACAGGCTGTCCTGTTGACTAATGACAAACTACCTCACTCTCTCCGACATTCCGCGGAGGGAAAAGGAGATGATCATGCTTTTGCTTGCCGCTGCAGAAGACGATGCGTGGCGTATTGTCAATGACGCCCAGCACCGTTTTTGTATTGAATGGCGGGTAAGCTCCAGACATCCTACATTATCTTTTTTGTCGCTGGGTCATCTCCGATCGTCGCAGAAAGTCTCAAGGTCCTCGTTGCAGGGTGTCAATGCTACACGCAATCGTCAATTGGATGGTCCCTCACCGGTGCTGCGCTCGGTCTCACGTGCACGGGGACGGCATTCGATACACAGGGAGCCCTTCCAACGCACTGGCAGGGGAACTGAGGATCTTAGTCCACTAACTATTGACTGGAACAATGACAGCAGTAGTGCCATGGACCCCATTTCCAGTCCCAGCATTTCTTATTCGTTTGGCAATACCCTCTCACCCAAGGCCAAACAACAGGGGCGAAGGCGAGTTGCTGCTCTAAATGGTAGTTCAGCAAAAACTCCCCGTAGCAGCAGTCAGGGTTCGCTGGGAGGCACATCTTTTTTGAATACACGTTCAACGTTTCTTCACCGTCATTTTACTCCACAACGGTCGATCTCCAACCCGCGCGCGGCTTTATCGGAGCAAAACGGCGTTCTTAGAAGCATTAGCAGAAGGAAAGGGTTATCTAATGCAGTATCGGGCCTAAATGGATCTACCAGTCAGGACCCTGCGCCCATACGTTCTGCTCAATGGGTCTCGCGTCTGGTGGAGGACATCATGGGTTATGTGGCCAAAATGAATGCGATTGACCATCATCAAGTAAGTTCTGTCGCCGCCCTGACCGTGAATGTTTTGAAGGCTTGTTATGGTGCGCTTCAATGGAACCGAGTATTGAAGGAACTTGCGCAAGGCCTTCATAGATATCGTAGTGTTAGTTCACTTTGTCGTGTTTTTCGGGAGTTTTTTGTGGATGAGTCAAGTTCTGCCTTGGAAGATTTTTTTGTTTTTTCACGTCTGCATCGGGTCGTCACGAAGCACGGGATCGTGGAGACACAGAAGGTTTCACTTCCACTGGAAGAGGCACAAAGCAATGCTGCCTACCCTCTTTTTCGGGAGACTATTGTGTTGCGTCGCTATGTTGAGCTTCGTCTATTGGCATCGGTTCTCAATGACATGCTGGCAGCCGTGACGCTCGCTGATCAGAAGGGAACAGGCACCGTCCCTGTTGTGCGTCGAAGAAAACTAACTCCGGCAGAAGTGATTGGTGTGAAGAGAATCGTCGCCCATTGGGTTGAAGAGGAATCATCCGGGGAGGAATCGTTGGCGTTTGACCTTGGAGGTTTTGTCGACCTCCACGAAGTTTTGACCATTGTTGTTTTGGCCTTGAGTTCAGCGCGGCGTCGCAATCCTGTCAAGAGCCCCATTGCTCCGAGGATGAGTCGATTCGATGTTGACGACGCTGAATTCCAAGACAATGTGGTGGCTTCGAAAGAACGGTCCTTGAAGGAGAATATCCAGCCTGCTTCATACGCAGAGCGAGCTCGTTTAATTATGCGGATGGATCCGTCTGAAGCAGAGAGCATGGTGGATTTGGGTAAAAATGTGGATTTTGGACCCCTGTCACCACCACCAGCAGAAATGTCCAAGCCCTTACAGCCTTCTCCGAAGGGTTCCAACGGTTCAGCGATGCGGAAAGAACCCGTGCGTATACCAGACACGGTGTACCATGGATCCGATGGGAAGCTCAAGAAGGTGAATCAACATGTGTCAGACCTGCCCAATAAAGCGGCCTTAGCAAAGGAACTTTATCATGGCTTTTTAGAGGGGAGGACATGCGGGGAAGAAAGTTTGATTGGAGATTCTCCATACCTGCATTACGCTTCGGTTACACCACCACCTCCTCCGTCTGTTCCCTGTCTTTCACCGAAACATTTGCCGGGAGACCCTCTTGTTATTGATTTGGACCACGTTCATCTCCCATCAACGAGCATTCAGCTTTTACCCCAGTCGACAATGGCCGAGGAAACAGGGAAGCGTCGTGCAGACTCCCACGAGACGGATAGTAAGATACAGCCACAGCAGTACTTTGCTGCTCTGGCTGCCATAGACGCTGAACTGCAGAGGCGCCGGGAGTTCCTCAATTCCACCGTTGCATTTGGCCTCACCACACGCGACACACCGTTTGACTCCGATTTGCCGCTGCAGTCTTTTACAACCGACTTGCCGCTTCAGGAAGGTGAAGCAGCGACGAAGACCCCTGGACCTGAAATTACTTCCAATAATCTGGAAAATGCTACGCAAGAGTCTTCATGGTACGCTGAGAAGACTCATCTTGAAGAGGAATTGGGGTCAACTCAACCACCGGCACACGCTAGTACATTCAGTAACGTCATTTCACCCTCATTTACCGTCCAAAATGGACCCACATCCATAATGTTGCCGTCCAAGCACCGGGCCCCGGAGAAGCCTCAGGAGTGGTCGGAAAAAGAAGATGGCCGAGCCACCAAAACTGATTTTGAAATGTTGACTCTGGAGGAGAAAAATTTGTTGGCGGATCTCCAACGAGCATTGAGTCAACAAAAATAAATTTTCTTTCCACACCCTTTTTTTGAATTGCGGTGAGTGAATTAATGAAGGGTGAAATTTTATATGCTGCGCCTGTCATGATGCGGCTGCTTTTTTTCTTTTGTATTGCTTTGGGTAAGGCTTTAATGGGGGAGAGTGTGTGAGAGTGTGAGAAGGAAAGATTAATTTAGATGGTAGAAGAATGTTACGTGGAGTGCCTTGACAAGCTGATTTTATAGTGAACTGTAACACATCAAGAAGATATCGGATGCCGTGTTGGTATTTGACCCTGGCTTGTATTTCCGCTTTATTTTATTTGTTTTATTTATTTATTTATTTGACATTTTTTTTTTTCTTAGTGACTCAAAATCAAATTTCTTTCTTTTTGAAATGGACGCACATGTAATTGCGTAAACACACTCTAATGGTAATACCACTTCCCCCAATAACAGTAATAATATCAATATTAATCATCATTATTATGGGTGACAGTGCTACTGATAATAAGTTCTCTCTTTTTCCCTCTTGTATTTTTTTTTTTTTTTTTTTTAAGGGACTTTGGATTCACCAATGGCGAGCGGCCGTTGTGCTCACTCAATAAGATATCGCAAAAGAGAGCCCTTCTCACAATTCGTGCACTGCCGATGACGACACACTGAAAAGGCGAAAAAGTAAGGGAAAGATTCTGTCGATCTGTTCAATGGATTCTTTTCTTTCGAATCGCGGCATGATCGAAAAAAAGATGGTATTGGCTACGCAAGAGAGGGCTCGTGCGGCACACCATTGTTTTTTTTCTTTCCGGCATTTCTCAATCTTCGCTGTCTCTTTTATTTACTGATTCATCCACTTTTTTTTCCCCCTGGGGCGCCATAAATTGCGGGGATGCATGGTGGAATGCACTCCGGGTGTTGGCTGACTGGTTGTTGCCGCTGGTGGTGGTAGTGGTGGCAGAGTGACGTATTGGGAGGAGGCGAGAGTGCGTATAACAGGGGAGGGGGGGCCGAGCGATGCGCCTGGCCGGGTGCGTTCCCCCATCACGGATGGCGGTGCGCATTTGGCTGTACATTCCCTAACCCTAAGCTTTTGAGTAGCGCCGTTGGCAAACGTCAACGGCGGCGTAGCCTGGTGTTGCTCGGTGTTTTTTCTCCTTTGTTGCACACAACCCTTCTCCTTCCTCGCCGTCACTCACAGGCCGTCAGCACTTGGCATCCTCCATAATTCTACGCAAGGCTTCTCGATTGCAGGGGGGGAAACTGTGAGTTGTGTCTTTTTCTCGACGTCGGTTCTGACAGTTGGGAAGAATGAAGGGAAGAAGCAAATTGAAAAAAAAAATGTTGGAACAATGGTGGCCGCACCCTCGACGTCTTCTCTGCTCCCTCCTTTGCTCCTGCACATTTGTCGGCTCTTTTGCTGCGACGCTTGCAGCGTGTCGTTTCTTCTTTTTCCGGCCACTTTACAGCCACCTTAGAAGGAGTGATATGTTGCTTAGTGAGGCGGTGAAAGATGACAGAACAGCGTGGGCTTCGGGTGGGTGACTGTGCCATCGTTGTTTCTTGCACTTTCCATGACTGAGGTAGTTGCCATCCGATCATATTCCTTTCTTCCCTCCTCCTTTCTTTCTCTTGGTTCAGTCTTTACATGCCAGGGGCGTACACCGCTGCACCCCAAAAGGTCTAGTGAAACTATTCACAGCAGCCTTGGCGCGTTTTTTTATTTTATTTTTATTTCTGTCCCCAATGTTTTTTTTTTCTTTAATTTGAAGGTTAAACAGACAGACCATCGCCCAAAACAGGATGAAGCGTGGTTTGAGAAAATCCAAAGGGGATGACGAAAAAAATGATGGTCAACGTCTGCCACAACGCAGATTGAACGATAGTTCTCAATTCTTACATGTTCCTCCCCAAAACTTGCCTGGTTTTTGTGGTGCCGATGAGGCGGGCCCCAATGGTCAGAGTTTATCGTGTGAATTGTTCGCAAAATTTTTAAATCATGCGAATAGCGGTGGGGCAGAGAGGCATCATTCCAATTCACCGAAAAGCCAAGTACTCCTCGAAGAGAGCTTCACCGGCAAAATTGCTGATGGTGGCGAGAAACAGGTTATGGTTGAACTTTTTTCATCTGCCGAGACAAGCGTGAAAGAACTCGGAAGGAATGTTCACAAGGATGAAGGACTGAAGCTTCATTCGCCTTTATTTTTGCCCGCTTTTGGGACTAACTTTGCGGGTCTGCCGGCCAATAAAAAGAAGCCTCATTGCCGACGCGGTGCCCTTGTTTGGGTTTCGGAGCTCAGCAGTAGTTTTAATTCCCGTGAAGAAATCCGGACACCTCTGAGGGAATCAAAAATGGGGTGTATACCCGATAAAGAGAGTGGGAATATTGAGGGGGAAGAAGTTTTCTTGGGGGCGGCGTCACAGCAACGATCGTGGGAGAAGCAAACTTCCGGAGTCCCTGGTTTCCACTTGACTCCGTTGGTCGAGGATGCAGAACGAGGAAAAAAATTTTTTGACGCCTTTAATGAATTAAGCGGTGACGGTGAGCGTCTGGCACTTCTTCACTTCTTGTGGAACAAATACTTTCAGCCATTGGAGCGCCGTCGCTCTTACACGGCCGATAATTGGGATGAGCTCAGAAAAATAGGACAGACTGAAAGCTCTTGTGGCTTTGAAGTCGATCGAGAGCGGCTTTGCGTTTACATCACTATACTACGGCGAAAGTACCGTTGTTTCCCATGCTCTTTTCTACTCCGCGCAGTATATATTATTTTGTTTTGGGGAGCCATTTATTTTTGTTCGCCTTCTGCATTTTCTCATGGGGGTCTTTACTTTGATACCATTACCACCATTCTTTTTGCAGGCATCCTGGGTGGCATTATCTCACGGTTGATTTTTGTACCTTCACTTGTGTGTATTATTGCGGCTGGCATTTTGTATGGAAACATCCCTAGAAGGGCGTATTTAACCTCAGGTATCTCAATGGGAATGAGTTCCTTTGTCAATGTATTTGGAATGGCGGTGGGGGTTATTCGTGCTGGGCTTTCGATGAATGCCCAAACACTCAAAAAGCAGTTATTCCCATATCTTCTTTTTGGCACGCTGCCACTACTTTCTGAGGCGTTGGTACACGGTTTTTTGTGTAAGATGGTGCTTAACTACCCGAATTTTAATTGGGCCATGCTACAGGGGTTTATCGTCTCCTCTGCCGCGCCAGGCGTAATGGCGCCGGCTCTGATGGAGTTGCAAAACAAGGGGTATGGCACAAAGGACGGCCCAGGGATGCTACTGCTTACGTCAATCGTGATTGAAGCTTCGCTGTGCATGCTTGTTATTCAGCTAATTGTAGCTTTGGAGTTTAGCACAGTGAATACTAGATTTGCCATTATTGCATTTCCCTTGCAGATTATTATTGGCTTAACAGGTGGAGTGTTTTTTGGTATTTTTGTTTTTTATGCCGTATTTTATGTGCTTTTTATGGAGGGAGAAAGAATTGCGTTGGAGAATGGAATTTTCTAAGTGTATGACCATGCGGCATGCGGCACATGTCCATCATCGATGTGTTGTTCTTCTTTTATTAATTAATTTGGCAATTATTTCTGCTTGTCGTTATGTATCGTGTGTGGGTGGGGGTATATTTATGTCACTGGTACTGAATGTTACATTTAACACGATGTGTATGCAGAGAGGAATACGCGATCACATGGAAGTGAGAAGCGAAGTTTTGCAGTCCTTTGCGAAGTTGTGGGACTACGTCGCGATGCCGGCAATGTTTGCACTTGCCGGAGCCGGCATCAATGTCCACGATATCTTTGACCGAAGGTATATTTTCCAATCCATCGCCATCATAATTGCCGGCATGGGGGCTCGCTTTATTTTTGCTACACTGACTCCTTTTTTGACGCGTATGGGCTTTTCGTGGAAGGAGCTGCTTTTTTGCGGCATCGGATTTCTGGGGAAAGGCTCGGTGCAGGGCGCAATGGGCACGGTCGCGCTGATTTATGCAACTGAGAAGTTAGGTGAGGCCAAATCACCTGAAGAAATTGCCGTGGCGCAGAAGCAATTGGAATACGCATCTTTGGTAAGAAATGCGGCCGTGCTTTCCACGATGATTGCTTGTCCGATTTGCTCCATCTTCCTTTATCATTTTGGCGAGAAGCTGCTGAAGCGTGACGCCGAGGATTTGGATATTGTAACGATGAACAGGACTTAAGCAAACACGAGAATAAAAACAAAAGTAAATTTTTACATGTGAAAAAATGGTCTTTTCTTTTTTTTTTTTTTTTTTTCCTTTTTTTTAGAGGATTTTCTTGCGCCGCCATTGGCCTTCTGTTTTTTTGGAAACATATTTCTATATTTATATCGTTTTTCGTTTTTTCTGAATAAAATTCATGAGCTGCGCACTACGGTACGCTAACATTCCCCCCCCCCCCCCTTCTTCTCAGACCTCATGGCGTTACAAATTTTCCCCGGCAATACCGTGCAACCGGCCCTGGCGCTTCAGGACGAGGCAACCCAAGGCATTGCCGGGGGGAGGACGGCAAAAGAAGAACGGATGGAGAAAATTTATTTAACATGACTTGTCTATGTCGATATTATAAGAATTATGTATATGCGTGGCTGCGTATCCATGTTTTTCTTTAATTTTATTAAAGGGAGCATTCCTTTTGCCGTTCTATCACATTGTGCCGAAGCACTTCTTATGCTTCTCGTTTTGTACTCATTTTTATTGTCTCTGTGATGCCTTCACTCTCTTTCTGTCTGTCTTTTTGCCGAAGAAACGATGGGGAAAAACGAGACTGACACGGATGTTCTGACAAGTAACGTTGAAGTTGGATCCGTCTTGTCGCAATGCGCGGAGTCACGAGTGCATGAGTGTAACTTTTACGGTTATCGCGCCGTCTGCAAGCACCGTTTTCCCAAAGCGTACCGTCATCCTGCTTTAGATCAACGCCTCCGGGAGCAGCGGACTGTCCGGGAGGGTCGAGCACTTGCACGCTGCCTCAAAAACGGAGTCTTGGCCCCAACCGTTTTTGCTGTTGACCGTGAACGGTGCGCAATTGTCATGGAGCGCATTGACGGTCTCACCGTACGCGAGATATTCAATCACGAGCAAGGAAATGTTGCACAAGGGAAGACGGACGTGTCTTTTCTTGTCTCGTTCCTCTTAAGGGGAATGGGGGAGGTGGTTGGCCTCCTGCATAACGCAGACATCATTCACGGCGATCTCACAACATCGAATTTCATGTGCAAACGAAATTTTTTGGAGCGACGACTGTCTACGGAAAATTTGGCGTCAAACACCTCTTCTCGCGATAGCATTGTTGTTTTAGATTTTGGACTTGTGATGGACAAGAATAGTGCGGAGGAGCGTGCCGTCGACCTGTACGTTCTTGAGCGTGCGCTGAAGTCCTCGCATCCATTTCTGGAGCACGTGGCCACTAGACTGGTCCTGGAGGGCTACCACCGCACCGTGGATCCGCAGAAGGGTTCCGTCACCATGGCGCGTCTGGAAGCAGTGCGGGCACGTGGCCGTAAACGGAGCATGATTGGCTAGCACGGAGGCCCAAACGACGGTAATCCCCACGTCTAAGCCCCTGGGTATATATATACTTTTTATTTTGTATCGTTGTTTTTTTTTTTTTTTTCCCAGCACCGTCTCTCTTCCTGTCTGACGAAGGGAGAGCGAGAAGTCTACACTTACCTTTCCTTTATATTTCTTGTGTTCCGACTTACCTTCCCACTGGCTGCGTGTTGGGCGTGCACCTTTCTTTCATGCCGTCCCCACCACTTCTATCGATGGTACCGGGAGGCAAAAAGCAAACAAGTTAAACAAAAGGGAAGGGAAGGGGAGCACAAGACGAGGTCACGGCACGAAATGCGGGGCGGCACGCCGGCTGGACGGGCGGACGCTCCGATGCCGCGGAGGCCCCGGCCACTGCCATTTCTGCATCCCGCCTCTGCCACGAGTACGACGAGGAGGAGGGAGATATCACCCAAGCAACGAAGCCAGATGCAACCGGGCTCTCCAATAGATGGTAAAGCGTCGCACCCGAAGGCAATAGTATTCCAGCGAATACACGCACCCATGGTGGAAAAAACAACATTGCCGGAAGAAAATTTGCGCGCGCTACGTCAGACACGTAATTTATTTCTTTGTTGTCGTGGTCTTTTATCATTTAGTCAAATACGCTACTTGGAGCACATGACTCAACTGTCGTCTCTTAACGTTCATATGAACGCCATTTCACGTATTGAGTGTCTGGGGCATTTGCATCACCTTGCGGAGCTTGACGTGAGTGCCAACGAATTGCGTGCCGTGGATGAGGATGCGTTTAAAGGACTTTACCATCTGAAGCGTCTCAACTTGTCAAGTAATTTCTTGACGGTTGTCAATGGTTTTCAGCACCTTCCCGCATTAGAGTGGCTTTCACTCAGCTTCAATGAGCTTGAAGATGTGAGGGGGCTCCGTCGGCTACCATGCCCACAGCAACTAGTTCACCTTGACGTTTGCGGAAACAAACTATCGTCCTTGGCGGAATTGGAGAATGCTCTCGAGAATTGTCGGGATCTTCAGGACCTTCGCGTGGAAATACCAAAGACGGCGTTGGTTTTGCCGACGGCACCCCCTCAACTGCATCTGCGTGAAAACCCTTTTTGTGTCACGGAACTTACCTACGCGGAGCGACTCCTTCAGCGATTTCAACGACTTGTCGTGTTGAATGGTGTGTCGTGCGGCTACGATCCCACAGCAGAAACACGACTAAGGGGGCAAAGTACGGCAAATATAGGGGACTCTCATGGAGAGCCATGCTGGCATCCACTTGATGTCACTTCTCCCGCGCTTGTTAGCTCACACATCACTTCGCCGCAGCAGCGTCCCGAAGCCACCCCCTGTGATGCTGTTGTAACTGATATTTCTTTGGGGAATGCGTCTTGCAGGGTTGAAAACGTGACATCTGGTTCGACCTCCACGACGGGCGCGAGCAGCAGCGAGAGGTCCGGTAACAGCAATATAAAAAAAAACATATCAGAGAGTCATTCTTCCCATTCTCCTTCCCTGGTATGGCGCGCAAAGCGTGTATCACGCTCCGTGATTACAAAAGTATCTATTCCTCTTCACAAGGAGCTTCACGTGTCAAGTGTTGAGGACGGAGTTTTTCAAGAGGAACTTCAGGCCAAGGATGAACTCATTGAGCATCTTGAGTTGAAATTTAAGCGTTCCCAAGAACAACTATCGCTTCGTGTGGCCCTGGAAGAAGATCTTCGCCGTAACTTTGAAGATGTGCGGCGGTCTCACGTTGCCCTTGTAGATTCAACCACCTGCGAAAAGAAACGCCTCTGCCGTCAGGTGGCAGCTCTAAAGGACGAGCTTTCACGGCGCTCTGAGGAGGCCGTGATTCTTCAGCGGAAAAATCGGGTTGAACTGGAAGAGCAAACGAAGACTTTGCGCGAATGTTTGCTTCGGCAGAAGAAGGATTCTGCTGCGGCGATGAATCGACTGGAGGAGGAGCTTGCACGGACACGTGGGGGGGCGAATAACGAAATCAGGGAACTGAAGACGCGTCTTGAGGAAGCTGCTCAGCGGAATGAATGGCTGGAGCAGCAGAATGAAAAGACACAAATTCAGATGAAGAAATGGCGGAATGAGTCAAATAACAACAAGATGGCACTAGTGGCTTGCGAAACGCAATTGCATTTTATTGACAGTCGGGGTTGTCTGCAGTTAGAAGAATCTTTGGTACGACGTCAGTTGGAGTGCGCCGCATGGAGCGGTCTTGTAACTGCCACAGCCACTCAACTGCATCTTTTACGGTCTGAGAATGAGTTTCTTGTGCTCTGCAGAGAGAATCATCAGAAGGCGTGGGAGGAATACGCCACCTCGTTACAGCAGCATTACCGGGAGGCCTTACTGCAGTCACAGGCGAGAAGAAAATTACCGTCAACGAGAGTCGATGTCGGCTGTGATCCCATCGGTGACTACGTTCAGCAGCAGGCTGTGGATGAGGAAGAGATGCGGCGCGTGCAGACCGCTCTGTCTCTCTCTCGTCAGTCGGAGCATTTATTGTTTGTTGAAAATGAGCGTCTCTTGAAGTGTGTGGCGGACAAGGAACGCGAACTGGCGGAAGCGTCGCAACAGCTTCAGCAGTCTGAAGCAATGGCAGGAAAGGTGAGGGATGAGCTGGAGCGTGAGCGTGACAACCTTATTCGCACCCTCCATAACCTGCGCGAGTCGATTCAAAAGAAGGATGCAGAGTTTGATGAGATGGAAACGGAGGCAAAACTGAAGATTGACGAGAAGCGTTCCACCATCGCTAGGCTGGAGTCACTCCTGGAAGATGCGGAGGAAGAGGCAGCCAACCATCGCCGTGAGGCCGCAAAGCTTCGCGACGTGCAAGATGAGCTAAAGCGTGTTAGTGCAGAGCTTTACGCGGTGAAGCAGGAACGCATGGAGTCCGCGGCGGCAGCGGAACGCGCCCCGCATCCTCAGCTGACGGAAATTGTAGCGGCGCTGGAGGAAACAAAGGAAAAACTTGCTTCTTCTGTGATGCGGGAGCATCAACAATCTTTGAAGCTGACGCGGGCTGCGGAAGCCCTGACACTTCTTCGTGGACAACTTGTGCGGGTGGATGAGGATAATTCTCATCTCCGAAAGGTGCTTGATGAGAAGATGGCATTGCTAAGTGCAGCAGAGGCAGAGAAGGAACGGTTGCAGGCGCATTGGCGGGAATCGCAGGAAGCCGTGCGAGTTCGACAACGTGCAACACTGCAGGCAATTTCTCAGATTATGGTGGGGGATGGTGACGGTGGCGTCTGATCTGTGCGTTTTTTGTGGGATGTCACGGACGAGTGTGATGTCTCCTTTTGTTTTTCTTTTTGTTGTTATCTTCCGTCGTAGTTTATTTCTGTGTGATGTTTCTGTGAATTTTTTTGGCTATTCCATAGAAAGAGGGAAAGAGGCGCATAGAACACACATACTTGGGAGCAGTTGGGAGCTACATATATATATATATATATGTATTGTTTTTGCTTCTGCCATTATTTTCATTTGGGTGGTCTCCAAAAAGAACCACAAGAGCGGGGGTTTCTTTGCCTTGCCTTCATGCAGCGTTGTTTTGTTCGAAACGTAGCCGTCCCTGGATCTCCCTTTTTTTTTTTTTTTTTTTTTTTTGTGTGTGTGTGTGTGTGTTGTATTGTCACTACCATTTGTATAAATGATAATAAATGGGTGGTTAATTGCATTTGTGAATTTACATTTCTTTTATTTATTTTTGTTGGTGCTTTTTTCTTCCCGTACGGCCTTTCCCCCCCAATTGTCTCCCTGTGGCGTGGTGGCAGCAACGGAGAGAGAAGGGGGAAGGGGTGTTTTTCTCTTGGCATTTTTATTATTAAAGATTTCAATTGGGGGAATGCGGCGGTTCATCGCTGCTGGTGGTTGTAGCGGTGCGCTCTCGAGTAGTCCTACCGTTTTGGTTTTGGGCGCGAACTCACCTTCAGGTGCCACATTGGCATTAATGATGGCGGCTAGAGGACGTTTTTACAGACCGCTCGTGAATCAGGGCATTAATCTCTGGCGCTACCGCATGGGCCGCATCCACAAGGGCTGGTGCACGTGGGAGTACCAACACACACGGCCGGACCCGCGGCCATTCCCGGATCCCCCCGTCAACGACTACTTTGGCCGGTCCCGCCTCTGGAATCCCATCCCCGGTAAGATGGGGTACGTGAACAAGAAGGCAGAGGAGTGGGGGTGGCCGCATCAACGCCCGCCACCGACTGGACTGCGGCGATCACAAGAGTACTTTCCCTTTTTTTTTGCGCGGTACTTTCCTGACGCAGAGGTGAGACTTGTTCTGGACAGTGTTCTCAACAACGAGACAACTCACCCGGTGTTTTACATCCCGAATGACATGTCGAGAGCAGAGCTTGTAAACTATCTCAAGAACATCTATGGTGTAGAAAATGTTGTGAGAATTAAAGTTCGAAACGCGCGAGGTCGTCGATACAAGAACGAGTTGGGTGAGATCAAAACGATGGATGACTACAAAATTGCCATTGTCGAGTTAGATTCTCCCGTCTCTGTGGAGTTCAAGCAAATCAAGGGAACTGAAGACACTCCCGACAACAGGCCGCAGGCGCAGATTAGCGGATAAAACGAAGCAAGAGTGCTTTGTGCAACTTCGGTATACAAAGTGGCTGCCCCAGGAGGCGGAAGGGTACGCGTCTTTTATTATTATTATGTATATTTGTTTATTTGTGCGTCTGTCTGCGTGTATTTTCCTTTCCCATTTATTTGGTTTGCACAAATTTTTTTAACTAGAATATATATATATATATATTTCTTCTGCCTGCTCCAGGATACTTTCTCTGGGTTGGTTGTCTGTGCATGGACGGGGACGCACAGGCATCTGTTTCCCGAGGAAATGACTGCGAGATGACATCGGGCACTGGCCCGAATTCTGCTGGCGATGTGGCCTGTTGGAGCACATGCGCCGTGTTGACGGAGCGGCTTCGTCTGTTACAACTGCGCGGGAAATTTCTGGACACTCGCCTGGTTGAGCTCAAGAGAGAATGTGACACGGTGGGCCGCGGTGAGCCAGAGAACACCTGGGACAGCAAAGGCCTTTCCACCTCGACACAGGACGATGACGTAAAATCCTGGGGTGTGGCCCACCTTGGGGAACGCCCGTTCTCCTCCTATCCTCCATACTCGTTTGTTCGTGTGAAGACCGACACTTCTTTTTCTTCCGTAAATGGTAGCAATCCTCAGCAGGTCACCCGATTTCAAGAGGCCAACTGCTGTTTATTCAACGCTACTCCAGCTGGGCACAGCAAGGCGCGCGACATGGGTCATTCGCCATCCCCGTCCCTAATCATTGTGGAGGTTATGGATACTGGTGATGCCGCGCCACGCCCAGCCCCACGGGGCATCGTCGCTTCTGTCACAGAGGAGACAGAGCCGCTCACCCAAACTTTATTGGATGAGACCATCGCTACACATCAACTGAAAAGTGACGGCAATATGCACACTGAGCGGCAGGAGCAAATCTCTTTCCTTATGGACCAGATTCAGCAGATCAATGTGCCGGCTCGGCTCGCATCGCCAGCAGCCAATTTGTTTAAGCGGATTCATGAAGGGCTCTGCAACCAGGGGAATTCAGAGACTGAGAGTGTTGTTTTGAATGCAAATGACACGCATACGGTAGAGTCTGAGGGAGTGGGGGTGATATCTGCAGCCATGGACAGTGGGCAGGATCAGCCGCCACCGCTTCCAAATGCGGTATCATCTGTAGAGAATGGGGATGTCGCTGTTATTCCGGCAGAAGTCCGAACAACATGTAACACTGCGAATATTTCTCAAAAAAACAACTTCTCTTCAATATTGTCATCAGTGTCAATGCCACAAGTGCTTCCAGATTTGTTTTCTTTAGAATCCAAGCCTGTGGTTTCAATTTGTGCGGAAAAATCCTATCACGAAGCTTCCCTGTCCGCTGTGGGTTATGAAGAAGAGGCACGGGTGATGCTTCAGAGGGGAGAATGGAAAGAAGCGAGGGACAAGAAAGGTAGGGTCTACTACTACCATCCCAAGGAAAAAAAGTCGTGTTGGAATTTGGCTAAAGAGCTACAACTTTTAGCGAAGGCGAATGGGGAAACTGACAAGGATGCTTTAGAGAGATAAGAAATGCGTGAGATACATACATGTGCTTTGCCATTTGCAATTTTTTCTGGATATCGATTTCTGGTTTTTCTTTTTTGCCTCTGTGATATTGAAGAAGAAAATGAAATTTGGGCATGGGAAGATTTTTTCTGGCTTTTTTTTTTTTGGGTTTGTTGCCATGATTTTTTATTTTTATTTTTAACTTTCTTCCTTCATGTAAGCCTGCGTACACACATTTATTTACATATCTTTTTTTTCCACTCTCTCTGTAACATTTTTCTCAAGAGTAGCTCAGTGAGCATTTTACATCTTTCTAAAAGGGAATTAATTTATTAACAACACACAATGTCGTACAAGCCGCATCACGCCACCGTACCGACCAACCCGAAGGTCTTCTTCGACGTCAGCATTGGTGGCCAATCAGCCGGACGTGTTGTCTTCGAGCTCTTCGCCGACGCCGTTCCCAAGACGGCTGAGAACTTCCGGGCACTTTGCACCGGTGAGAAGAACTTTGGCTACGCTGGAAGCGGCTTTCATCGCATTATCCCCCAGTTCATGTGCCAGGGGGGTGACTTCACCAATCACAACGGCACTGGCGGCAGGTCTATCTACGGTGAGAAATTTGCCGACGAGTCCTTTGCTGGCAAGGCTGGCAAGCACTTCGGCCTCGGTACGCTTTCCATGGCGAATGCTGGCCCAAATACTAACGGCTCCCAGTTCTTTATTTGCACTGCACCCACACAGTGGCTTGACGGCAAGCATGTCGTCTTTGGCCAGGTGCTGGAAGGCATTGAAGTCGTTAAGGCAATGGAAGCCGTTGGCTCCCAGACGGGCAAGACGAGCAAGCCGGTGAAGATTGAGGCCTCTGGTCAACTTTAAACTGCTCTTCCGCGCAGAGCTTTGAATGGACAAATAACCGGAAAAGAAGGGTACGGGGAGGAGGGACCAAAATTAGATTAATACAAGAACCAGAAAAGAAAGGAAAAGGAAAGAAAAGAGAAAAAAGAAATAATATGAGAAAATGAGAATAACGAGGGTGTGAAAATCTGACTTAACAGATCCAGCCCGTGAGATGGCAATAAGGCAGGAGGCAAAGCGAGAAAAAGCGTGCTCTCACGCCTAAGAAAGAGGGAAGAAGAGAGGAAGGTGGAGAAAAATTTCTTAAGGGTCTGAAAAAAGGGAGAGGGGGAAAAAAAAAAGATGAAGACAAAGGGAAAAAGGGGCTAAAACGCGGAAAAAAAAAAAGTACAGGAAGAAGTGGACTCATGTGCACCCAGGAGGAAAAAAAAAAAAAAGGGAATTGAATGGCCATGTACTTCTTGCCTAATTATTTTGCTGTTGGGTTTTTATTAAAATTCGGCGGGAAGGGTATAGTTTTACTTGACATGCAAGCAGTTTGTGTGGTTTTCTCTCATGAGAAGCGGTTGAGTGGGCATGTTAATTTTATTTGCCGTTCTTTTTTTTTTCCTTATTGCCTTAATTTTTCATGTGTAATGCATTATAGTTGTTTTTGGTTGCCTCTGAGGGCAGCATCGGTTTTTAAACTGCCACGGTAAGAGAGAAGGGATAAGAACAACATCCTCAGTGAACTGAGGGTGACCAGGGAAAAACGGGAAAGGGAAGACCACCAAAACAACACCCAAACGCAGTAAAAAAAAAAAAAAAAAGGGTAACAACAAAAACAACAAAGAAGGCCGATTTAGCACCCTTACACGGGAGGGAGACGTTTCCGAATGCAGAAGAAGAACGCGGCCGTGCGCACCTTTTGTAGAGGTCTTTTATTTTTGGATCATTGCCGTTGGGTGTACCACCACTCTTCAACACCGTCAAGAGCACCATCGCACACAAGCAACAAAGGGCTGTTATCCTCTCAGCTGCATTCCTTCTCCTCAGTCACCGATTCTTTTCTTCCAGTAACGGGGAAACCACTGCCCCACGATGTATCAGAATTCTTTATGGAACCCATTGGAACTTCTCAGCTCCGTCCTGTGGAATTTTGTTGTTGCAAAGAGAACGACGGGCTTGGAGTGTCAGAGGATGGACTAAACAAACTGTTGAATGCCTGCATTGATACCCCCTCGACAGCTTCATTCGAACATCTTATTGCTTCTACTACGGAAATTTACACGAAATATCCCTCTCGTCATTGGTTTTTGCACAGCCGAGCATTAGCAAACTACGGGGTTCAGTGCCTTGTTGATCAAAAGGCAAGTCAGGCAATTGGACTGATTCGGCAGGCTGCCTCAATTATCACATCTTTTGAGGGAGAAACAGCCGTGCTACATCTTCGTGTGGTTCTTGCAAATGCCTTGGCGTGTGAGGGAAAATGTTTTGAGGCGTTGTGTGAGTATGAGCAAGCACTTGGGGTGATGCGGAATTACCCGCTGGAGTCATCTTTAACTCAGGTTGTTTCGGGAAAGGAGTCTTGCATTTTTCTTAGTCGCAGTTATGTTTTAGAAGACTTCGACCGTTTCTTGGCCAACGAAGAGATGGTGCAGAGTGCGCTGAACCAGGGTAAACAAGAGTTGGAGTCCTGTTCGAACAAGGCTGAGAAGGTGCGCATCACTTGGATATTGGCCCGCCTAAATCGTCGAATTGGAGAAAAAGATGCGAGTCTGCTTCTTTATACATCCTCTTTACGCACTCTACTCGATACGCCAGATGTTGAAATGGAAATAAGGGTGATGCATGATATTGGCCTCCTGTTATGCTTTGAGACGTTTGATGTCGCGCAAGGGTTACCCTATCTTCAAGCAGCGGCAGAGATGTCCTTTGATACCGCACTGGGGAAATTAGAAGAGTTGAGACAGCAAAACTCGACAACAGGCCGGAAGAATTACTCACAACATGAAATGCTTCCTGTGCGTCGCGCCATCTTTACATTGCTTGACGCAGCGGTGTGTCTCGCAGAAAATGAGGACTTGGGAAAGGCGTTGGGTTTATTCGAAGAGAGTATCGCCTTGATGAATGAATGTGGAATGCATAAGCACTCGGCCTGGGCACGCATGAAATACGCGGATGCCCTTACCCAAGCTTCACTCATCGACAAAGCTATCCGTGTTTATCTTGAGACCATGGACATAATTCAATCCATGGAACACGAGGATGAAAACCTTCAGGTGGCATGTATGGGCATGATAGTTCCAGTAACAGTGGCAGAGGTAGAGGGACGTCTTGCGCATTGCTTTCAGATGCATGTGGGTGAGTATCGGCGTGCCTGCATACACTTTTGTTTGGCGATTCGTCGTTGTGGGGTGCACGTACGCTCTCCATTTAGAGCTTTTGAAGAAAAGCATGCAGTTTCTTTGGAAGAGGTGGATTCAGAGACACTTTGCTGGATGCTGGAAAACTATGCTAGCTGTTGTGAACGTGTTGGACGCAAAGATATTGCGGAGGAGGTTTTAGAACGTCGAGTGAGCGTGGAAAAAGCTCTTGGAGGATCTTGTGCCTCGGCATTACTGCGCCTTGCGCAGCTGCACGGGGCGGAAAATGCGGCCAAGGCTGTAGAACTTTATATTCAACTTCTTACTTTACCAGAGGATGGGATTGAACCGGATGTCTTGTTACAATCCGCATACGGATTTGCCAGCGTTTGTTATGGGTCCAAGGACGAGGAACTGGAGGTGGCACTTGCCAAGGTGACCGCAATGTCTTGTGGAGAAAAGAAAATAAACTCTGTCGGTGATGTATCTTGCGATGGACCTGTCTCTCAAAATCCTAATGGCATTGTTATTTCATCCTTTAAACGGTCCGCTAAAGTTATTATGGCTTCTCATGCTGTGGAAAGGACGAGATCCAATGGCAGCAGCGAGGATGAATTGAAGGCTCTCATGACACTTAGTCGAGGTGGATTTTTTTGTCAACGACGTGGGGACGAGGCAGGGGCGGAGGAACTCTACAGTCTTGCCGTTGAATACACACTAATGGCAAACGTTCATAATGAGGAATACGCCCGTGAACTTGCCATTATGCTAGCAAATTACGCTACGGTCATGGCCCACAAAGACATGCAAAAGGCCCAGGAACTCTACAATCGAGCTGTTGAAATTTGTCCGACAGAGGAAAATGTCTCAGCCGCTGCCGCTTCCTTCTTTGTGTTGACAGCAAACTACGCTGCTGGTCGGGCATGTATTCAGCGAATGATTGATGCAGTCACAGATCGAGTGGTCATTTCTCGGTTATATGGCAAAATAGCCTGGCTTGGTGTGGTTTGTTGGGATGAGCTGGCGCTAAGTGTGCGCCAGGAGTGTCTCCAACATTTGCTTTTTGCCTTGGGTTTGGAGCCAAACAATTTTTTTTTGACTCTCACGGATTGCCATGTGACTCCATTAGGAGGTTCCGTGAGTGTGGAATTTAAGCAAGACCTTCTTAGTGGTATATCTTCATCACCCGATCCAGATACAGTGAGCCTTGCTTGTTACGTAGCACAGACCAAATTGCCTCATGACGCAAAGTTCATCAACACCTGCTACAAGACGGCTGTAATGCGCTTTTCGTACAGCACAACTTTGCTTGTGAATTATGCCAAGTTCTGT
Source organism: Trypanosoma cruzi (assembly GCF_000209065.1). NCBI lineage: Eukaryota > Euglenozoa > Kinetoplastea > Trypanosomatida > Trypanosomatidae > Trypanosoma > Trypanosoma cruzi. Next base: position 231,771 of record NW_001849559.1, read on the forward strand.
GCCGATTATGGTGCAGGCACGCTTGCCCGAAAGTATTATGCAGCGGCATTCTGTTACTGTCACAAGGATCCTCGCAGTAACGAGTGTTATGCAGATTATCTTGCCTTTTTGAACAGAGGGGAGCAACAGCATGTGCCACTGCAACAAGAGCAAATTGTTGCCGGTGAGAGTCTTGCGCGGTACCAAGTGGAGCGAAGTACTTGTGATATGAGCAGACATGTTCGCGGACAGACTCTTACTCTTTATGGGAAATACCTTGCGACTTTTATGCCATCGCCAAGCGTTCCTGCTTTACTTTTTGAAGAAGCTTTAAGACGAAATGCAGCAGATTCCCGCGCCACTGCCCTTTACGGTTCTTTCTTGTGGAATGTTTGTGTTCGTGCACTCGACGCGAACTGCACTTCTGACGTGAAGGAAAAGATTGCGGTGAAGGTGGAGACCTTGTATCGGGAGGGATTAAGGCACCAACCCCAGAATGTCCTTCTGTTAACTTCCCTGGGTGCTTTTTATGTAAGTATGGGAAATCGATTTGACGATGCTGTATGTGTTCTAGATCAGGCGCGCAAGCTAAGCCCGCATAATGTGGTGGTGAATCGGCTTTTGTGCGCCGCGTTTCATGAGGAGTGGATGGAGGAAGAAAAGAGAATGACCGCAAAATCGAATGCACGTTTGCAAAGCTTGCTGGAGACCACGCGTCAACTGTATGAAGTAGCCGTCCAGCTGGATCCGTCTGACCGGCTGACTTTGACACGGTATTGCCAATTTGCTCTTCACGGGCTTCAGAACGCAGCTCTCGCGGCTGAACTAATGCAGCGATTGCGAGGGCTTCCAAAAGCATAGCACGTGCTAATGCCGTGGATGTGCGCGTGTTTGCCGTATTTTTTTTTTTTTCGCGAGTTGCTCTCTCTCGCTCTCTGCGTATGTGTGTGTGTGTGTATTTATGGGGATTGTGTATGTTTTTTTTTTTTTTTTTTTTTTGTTATGAAATGCTGTAAATCTGGACTGCAACGTGTTGTGGGTGCCATTTTGACGGCGCTTCCATTCTTTTGTCATGCGCACTGCAGCGCCTATCTGTAAATTTGCTTGTCGTGCTGAATTCTTGTACGACGGCAGAATTTGTTTTTTTTTTTTTTATTCCCGCCCACCGTTGGTGCATAACGTTCTTTTTTTTTTTTTTTTCTTTGCTTCTTGCCTGCGGAACGCGAACACACACGGCAGCAACACGAACGGAAAACGAATATATAAAAAAAAAAAAAAAAAGAAAAGACAGAGAATTCATCATTGAAATTGACCGCAAGAAATTAAAAAAGCCAAGGAATTATCTTTTTGTTGATCGAGTTGTGCTAAAAATATTTTTATTTATCCGTACCTGTACATACATATATATATATATAAGGAAGGGGAGGCAAGAGGGAAATCCAAGCAAGGAAGGAAACACACAAGAAAAACAAATACAGAAAAAAGGGAAAGGAATAAACCCACAGGGAGGGAGTGTGCATTTACATTTACAGGAGAAACACACGGAAACGATGATGCAGAAAATCAAGGTGGCGGGCACCGTTGTGGAGCTGGATGGGGATGAGATGACCCGCGTGATTTGGAAAATGATCAAGGAAGAGCTTATTTTTCCGTTTCTTGATGTCCCCATTGAGTACTATGATCTTGGTATGGAGAATCGTGACAAAACGGACGATCAGGTCACTGTTGATGCCGCACATGCCATTAAAAAGCACGGTGTGGGTGTGAAATGCGCAACGATCACACCAGACGAGGCTCGTGTAAGGGAGTTCAACTTGAAGCAGATGTGGAAAAGTCCGAACGGAACAATCCGGAATATTTTGGGCGGGACAGTTTTTCGCGAACCCATCATGTGCAAAAACGTTCCACGTTTGGTGACAACTTGGAAGCATCCCATTGTGATTGGACGCCATGCCTTTGGGGATCAATACAGGGCGACAGACTTGGTTGTAAACGGGCCGGGAACGTTTGAAATTCACTTTGTCCCCGAAAGTGGCGGTGCGGCGCAGGTGCAGAAGGTGTTTGATTTTAAATCCGGTGGTGTTTTGATGGGCATGTACAACACGGATGAAAGCATTAAAGACTTCGCAAAGAGTTGCTTTGAGTACGCACTCTCCAAGAAATGGCCATTGTATCTCTCCACGAAAAACACTATTTTGAAACGTTACGACGGCCGATTCAAAGATATTTTTGCGGAAATGTACAAAGCGTCCTACGAGGCGGACTACAAGAAAGCTGGCATTTGGTATGAACATCGTCTTATTGATGACATGGTTGCTTACGCCATGAAAAGTGAGGGTGGTTACGTATGGGCTTGCAAGAACTACGATGGTGACGTCCAATCCGACAGTGTTGCTCAGGGATTTGGTTCTCTTGGGCTCATGACGTCGGTTCTCATGTCTCCGGATGGTCGAACCGTCGAGGCGGAGGCCGCGCACGGGACTGTGACTCGTCACTACCGCCAGCACCAGAAGGGGGAGGAAACCAGTACAAACCCGGTTGCATCCATATTTGCTTGGACTCGAGGTCTTATGCATCGGGGCAAACTGGATCAGAATGAGAAGCTTGTTCAGTTTTCCATGCTGTTGGAGAAAGTGGTGGTGTCGACAATTGAAGCAGGATTCATGACGAAAGATCTCGCGATTTGCATCAAGGGAATGAATCATGTGACCCGCAGCGACTACCTGAACACCCAGGAGTTTATCCACAAGTTGGCTGACGAAATGCGGAAGGCGTATGAGCGAAGCAAAATTTGATGGTATTTTTTTTTTTTTTTTTTTTCTCTTTTCTTTCTTTTTTACTTTATTATTATGTATTCTTTGGAAGGGGGGAACTTCTGCGAGGAATGTGCGCCCGTTGCGATGTGAAGTTAGAGCGTGCGTGCACCGTCCATCCACTCTTTTTTTTGTTGTTGTTAAAGCCTTTTTTCGCCTTTTACAAGGCGTCGATGAACAGGGCATCATCCAAATGTATTTCTCCATTTCGGACGCAAAAAGAAAAAAAAGAAGAAAGGCAAGCGGACGAGAGGGAATTGTGTGCGCGAGCGCAATTGTTATTTTATTTTATTATTATTTTTATTTTTATTTTTGCCCTTTAATTTTGCATTATTAAATAAATAAATATATATATGTATATATATGTATATTCTTCAATAGCAGTTTCTTTTCTGTATTTTCACATTGGGAGGGTTTCTTTTTTTTTTTTTTTTTTTTTTTTTTTTAGAACATTTTGAAACACACACGTATCTGAAATCTGCACATATTTACATGTAAGTTGATTGGTGGGTATAAAATATACTTAAGGAAATGGTTAAATTTGATTTGGAAAAGTTTTTTTTGGGAATGAACAATGTGGATAAGGATTTACGAGAGATGGCCCTATTTGATTTGCATCAGGCACTGAAGGACCCTGGCTTTCAACTTACTGAGAGCGATGTCGACCGTGTTGTGGATCACGTTCTACGTTGTTTCACTAAGGATGAACTGGACAAGGAGGTTCGCAACAACGCCATCCAGGTTGCACCACAACTGTTTCTTTTTTGCAGCGAACGTCAGCAAATCCGATTCTCATCCTTCTTGTGTACATCGGCTACTTTTCGGGGAATGGAGTTTGGCGACAGGGGGTCGTCGGAGATTCTGGAGAGCTCTGCGTTTGCTCTCGGGCTGTGCTGTGAATCGATGGCGGAGCGGGCGCAGGTGAACATTGAGGCGTGGCAGCGTCTGACTCCCGTTGCCCACAGCATCAACGCCACTCTTCTCAGCAAACTGGGAGACGGGAACGAGGTTGTTGCCAAGGACGGTATTTATGGCTCCATCATTGCCCTCATCGTCCCATTTGCGCGCACCTTCTCTTCTGAGACCCGCGATGGAATGGCAAAAAGGGCTCTGGTGGATTTTTCTGGCACGGGCTCGGCGTGTCGTCGCGCGATTGTTTGTCTTTCTCTATTATCGCCGTTCTTGAGCGAAAATGCGTTTAATGATGTTCGTGAAACCGCAGTTCGTGGGCTCCAGGGGAAGGATCCCAATTTGAGGCTGCTACCGCATCTTCTTTTGTACGAAGCTTTAGTAAAAAACTCTCCGCTTCGCATGATGACAGACATCTGCACGGTGATAAATATTCTTTTACTGGAGATCCGAAGGCGAACCAACGAGTACACATCGGAGGATGATGATGTGTGCGATACAATCATGCGTGTCATGAACTCCATGGTGTGCCAATATCCCAATGAGCTCTCAACATCACATATTGATATTTTTAGTTGCTGTGTATCGCTGATGAGGTTTGATCCCAACTACTGTGGGGACCCCGAAGAGGAAGAGGCGGGGATAGAGGAGGGGGGTAATGATACATACGAGGATTATTATATGGAATTAGAGGAAGTGGACACGTCATGGAAACTACGAATGTGGGCTGCAAAGCTTCTTTCGTCATTGATCCAAATATCACCATCCTCAGATGTATTGATTCAACGTTTGGATAAAGCAAATGTCTTTTCGGTGGGTGACCGAATGGAAGAAGTTCAACTGGCAAATCTTCAGCTACTAAACGCCATCGCCCAACATCCACGTTGCGAGGAGGCACACTCCATATTATTGAATTTGTTGGACTCTTTATTACGTTGTGTCAGTGGTTCCAACCAGAAAGTGAGTGTCACGGCAATCAAGACCTTGCAGCTTTTTTTCCATCTCTATGGGGGAAATCTCATGAACAAGGGCGATGCGATCTGTCATGTACTTTCTGATCTTGCAGCGAAGGAAACAAATGACACGAGTCTACTCAACTCCGAGGTAATAACGCTGTCTCAGTATGTTATGGACGCCGCCTTGAAGGAGCCAAGAAATATTTCAATTGCGATGAAACTGTTTGACACGGTTTTTTATACAATTTGTAAAAGCCGGTTTGACAAAGTTAGTGATCGCGCCCTTCGTGTGATGCAGACAATGACTTGTGTTGCCCTTTCTATCGATGCCTCCTACACGGAACGTTGTGTATCCTTGCTATTTTCCCTTTTGGAAAGGAAGACAACAGAGATGGAAGTTTCTCGAGCAGCGACAGAGGCCATGGGCGAGTGTCTTTCTAATCTTTTCTTGACGCTTTCCGAAGACACTGTTCATCACTATTTACACCGTTTGGTTTATCTTACCGAGACAAATGTGAATGCTCTGCATGTGCTAGGCTCTGCGGTGAGCCGCTCCACCGCAATTCGAATTTCGCCCGACCTTTTGGAGCACATTTCTGCTTACCTCGCAAAGTGCAATTACTCACATCATTACGTGGTTCTTGGTGTTTTGAAGGATGCTCTTAAAAATGGGTCTGAGCTTCCAAAAGAGGCGTTAGATGTTGTGATGAAGTTTATACAGGTGGATGCTTTGAGAAGCAAGGAGGCCTTGCTAATAAGGAGAGTCTTTGAATTATTGGCAGAGGTCTGCAAGAAGTACCCTCCGGTGATTGAACAAACGTTGGAAATGATACTTTCCTCCGTTTGGAATGCCTTGGAAGCCCTGTTGGCTTCAGGGAGCTCCTTTTACGGTCAGGTTGTGGAGGATGCGGCATCCTTTCTACACACTCTTTGTCTGCAGCTCCCTCGGCAACGTTTCACACTAATTGAGGCTGTTTTAAAGCATATTTTGATATCCACCTCCCCTGATTTGAGCAGTGAACTTCTGAGTGGAGTCATCGTTGACAATGAAGATACAATAGAAAAAATAACGTCCTTTTTCCTTGACAACCCCGCCTTGAAGTGTCTGTGTGTGGGAACAGTTGGCCGCTCCCAGGTTCTACCAGAAGAGTGGAAGAAGTTTCTGCTGGAGAATTTTGCGGGTGCAATTTCAGAATCGGCCCGTTCTTTGGGGATGGCAGCGATCGGTCGTGCTGCATCAAACCCCCAAAATATTTCCTTGTTCATGCAAATAGTGGAGCGTGCCATTAGCGAAACAAAGGATCGATCGCTTTATTGGAGGTTAATCAAAGAAGTGATGCATATTGCAGCCTCTCGGGAACCTTCACCCTTTAGCGATCATTTGTTTTGTAAACAACTCATGGAACGCCTCCTGGAGAGTGCCTTGGAAGATGATGTGCAAACAAATGCCGCGGTCCTTGGAAGCTTCGTGTCGTTTGATGTGGCGGATCTTTTAGATATTACATGCCGCTACTTGAATAGTGACTCGGAAATTATTAAGGCGACATGTATCTCCACCCAGCGATATTTGATCTCCCACTGTAAAGGCGAGGAGATCCAACCCCAGTTGGCCAGCGTTATAGAGACATCGCTTCAAAATTTAGGAAGTAACTCTTCCGTTCGCATTCGTCTTGCTGCCCTACAACTTTTTGCTGTTGTCGCTTCTTCTCAGCCTCATCTTCTTTTTACTCCCACCATGCGGGACGTGGTTTATCCCAATGTTCTTGCTGAGCTTGTTGAGGATTCTAGTCTTGTTTTGACTGTCAACCTCGGTGGCTATACACATCGAGAAGACAAGGGAATAGAGGTTCGAAGACTTGCCTTTGACATTATTTCTATTTTGCTTCGTGACACTGAGCGGCAGCGCAGAGGGAAAGTTTTGGAATTTTTTTTGCGTTTTGAAGAGCTTCTTCAGTGTCTGGTTCATGCTTGCGGTCCACAGGAGAAGGGCGAGGTAGATGTAGACTTGAATAATCAAGCAAAAACGCTTTTGGTACAGCTTGTAAACACCCATCTCAAGTTGCCCTGGAGTGACTCTTTGATCATGTCCCTGCATGGTAAATTGAAGGCCGTATTGGAACTGAACTGTGAGGGTAAGTCTTTGTCTGCTGAGAAGGAGCGGGTTAATATACGGTATGCGTTAAATTGCGTGATGCGCCTTACGGAGTGCGTACCCTTTGCCTACATTCCACAGTTTCAACCGCTTCTTCTATTGGCTCAGAAGTCATCCCTATTGGCGGAGTCGATGAAGCTGGTGTTGTGAAGGAGCATTCCTTCCTATTTTTTGTTTTACATTTTTTTTTTATTGTTGTTGTTGTTGTTGTCTTAAGTAATTAAATAATTATTTGTTTCCCTTCTTGTCTCTTTCTGTGTGTGCGTATGTCAGTTCTTTTTTTTTTTTTTTTTATTTGTGTGGCGATTTTTACGGTGTCACGTCGTTAAAGTAGTATTTATCTTGTGATGGTGTTCTCTCTCCTTTTTTTTTTTTTTTTTTTTTTTGTGATTGTATGTGTGTGTGTGTGGAGTTGCTTTTTTTTCTTGCACCAGACGGAGGTGGCTGGTATGTTTAGATTGAGCAGTTTTTTACGATTTATTGGGAAAGAAATTGCCGTGCCCGCATCTGTTGATCTTGCGCTCCTGCGTAAAATTCTTTGCCCGACGATTCAGCCTTCGGAGCTTGTTTCTTTTGCTCCCGAAGCAGCAGTTCTTGTGCGAAGAATGAATGTCCCTCAGGCGGTAAACATTCTTGAGCTTTTCTCACGAAACGGTGTGCGTCACGAGGATCTGATGTTGGCCGGCTTCTGGAACGTGTTCAAAGCTGAACGGCCATTGCTCTCTGGGAATGAGGCGGCTGGGTTGATGCAGGATTTTGCTGCTTGCACGGCGACATGTTTCCGACTGGTGTTTCAGGAGGGATTTGTGCATGACCCGCAATTATTGGCCATTGCATTTGGAAGATGTGTTGAATGTGCTCCCCATTTGCCCTTTCGTGGGATCGTCGACGCCTACGAGGGCATTCAACTTTTTGGTCGCAGGTACTTTAGCCTCGCCGAGGTGGCGTTGTACTCGGGCGGGGCAGATGATGATCCACAGGCACTAGACTCTATCAAGGAGCCTTCATCCTCTACCGTCCTGTCTAGCCAGCCCAATCTTGTGGATGTTCTTTGTGGGGAGCTGGAATCTCGGTTGCGGTTGGTGGTAGATGAACGGTGCGAACAAGACACCTCCTATGTGGTGCGGTTATTGCAGGCGTTGTCCGCTGTGGGAATTATGGATGCCAATGTCTTCTTGTCTATCCGAAAGGTGATTGAATTCACGAAAATAACTACTAAAACTTTTTTGGACATATTAATAAGCGTCCATGGAATTCATACCCGCGTCATTGATGTTTTGGATCACGAGGGAGATGATGAGTGGCTGCGTTCTGAGCGTTCGACACTGGTGAGGGTGCTAACCGACAAACTTCTTGCACGGAACCTCTTTATTGATCGTCGCCGATGCGACCCGCAGTTCGTCTTGAGATTGCGGCAGCTATTTGAAGTGTATCCCGCCCTGGCCGATGACGCACCGCGTCTGTGGGACGCCGTCCGTGTGGTCCGTGTGGCACACAAGCACGCGACGCGTCCGAACGAGAAGAAACATCGTCTCGGGGGCGCCCTGTTTAAGAGTGAGTATGCCGTGAAGGTGAAGCCTATCATCCCCGATCGGTCAGAAGCCGAGCGGTTTGTTCCACCCCAGTTTAAGAATTGGAGTAGTCCCGCGGTGAAAAATTTTCGTCATCAGGGACCGGCAACACCGCAGAAGATGGGCTTTGGCACGCGCCGGATATCGAAGAACTACATCAAGGAAAAACGGAGGAAGTTTGCCCCTGCTGTCTGGTGAGCTGCTCTCTCTCTCTCTCTCACGGCACAAGAAAAGGGGGAGAGGGAAAGAGTGACAAAAACAACAACTCACACATAAGAAAAAAAAAAGAAAGTTATGGGAGGATTTTCTCCTTTCCTTGAGGTGGTACCGCCGACCATTTTGTTGGAACGACGTTGTTGTGGTGGTTCCTGTCGAATGCCGAAATGATTTTTTTTTGTTCTCATCCAAGTTTCTTTTACACAAGCATCAGGAAAAGGAGGGAAAAGAACGTCCCAAAAGTTTAGGGAGATGGGCTCTAATAGACGCACTTGTGGCAAACCAAAAGGTGGTGGTGATGCTGAAGATGACGGCGACTGTGACGGCGGGGAAAGCGGAGGAGCAACGCGGGGATCGAAGTCTTTACCTCTTTCTGTGATTCCCAAGAGCTCGTCATCCAAGGCCGTGCAGCCCAGGAAACTGCCTCCGCTTGCAATGGGCCCACCTTGCCAATTGTTGGCTTGGCCTGCAAAACAGAAACGTATAGCGGGGGTATCTAGGGCCCCTCTTGCACTGCAGCTGGAGGCTTTTATTAGGAGAGAGCATCAGCTGTACCTTCACGAGCACCGTCAGTGTACACATGCCGATACACTGCACATTGTGAGAGAGGCATTTTCGGTTTTAACTGAACATTTTATGGAATACAGAGGTGTCCTTTCGTTTATTCGAGAGGAATACGAAGCCACGGTTGACGAAGCAACAAATGAGCTAAGACGCTTACGAACGCTTAATCTTGAAGCTGAGAGCGACCGTAGTTTTTATGTAATGGAGCTCATGAGGCAACGTGAAGGCTTTACCACAGTTATTAGTAATCAACAGGCGCAGCTACAGGCCAATCAGGGACTGATTCTCTCCTTGCGAGATCAGGTGGCAACACTTGAGAAATCTAACAGCGAGTTGGTTACTGAATTGAGAGTTAAGGGGAAAGAGTTGGAGGAGATGACGACGACGTCGAAACTCTTGGCAAACAGTATGATCGAAGAGGCGGCACGTAATTCACAGATCTTGCAAGTTCACAGGTCTGATGAACGGGAGTTGGGTCGGCTGAATGCCCAAGTAAATTTGCTAAAAGAGAAACTGGATGAGTCGGATAAGCGTTTTAATGCGCTTTTGCGGCAGGTGATGTTTGAGAATCCGGTGCTGACAAGAAGGGACGAATCTAATGGAGAAAATTTTAATGAGGCCCAATTGCCATTAAATAGTGAGGCCAAAAAGGATACAAAGGAGACGGATCAGTCGGTTGTTGCTCTTCAACGTCGTATTGACGACTTGCTTTTGGCTTACGAGCAGTTGAAACAACAGACGACGGGATCCAAAGTTTCTTCTACGACGGAGTATGGTGAGGTTTTGAGAAGCGGGGAGAGCTCATGCCCTCCGCAGGATTCAGGGGTGATTGTTATGGATCATGTGAACTCTTCTAGTAAACTTATTCGATCATGGTTACGGGAGGAAAATCTGACCGAGAGGGAAGTTGATGCCATGGACTACCTGCTTCCTCCAGGGAAATGCGAAGAGGATCCACTATCCTTCTTGAAGATATGCCATCCTGTTCGTAACCTTCGCATGAAAAAGAGGATTGTGATAAGTATGCTTCGTGAATTTTGGTCATCTCGTCAGACTAACCTTCATTTTTCGTTGAAATCCTATTTTATGGAGTGGCTGCGCAAAAAAGTAGGACCAGGGAAGGTTGCAGAGGAAGTTGGATTGAATATTTTTTCTGTGTGTCAAAGGAACTTTGACGATCCCGAATGCCGCGCCGCGTTGTTAACTTTTCGTTCATTTCTACCAGAGGATGTGGTTTTGACTTGGCAAAAGGACATCAAGGGTTTGGAAAATGCGTGCCGTGCATCCCCCCGCGTTGTGAATGATACCATTCAAACAGCGCTTGTTGAAAATGCCATAAGGGTAATCATGCCCGAGAAGAGTTATGTGCATATGTTAGAGCTTCGGTTGTATCTTTGGCGTGTGAGTAAGGGCTTGGAAAAGGTACCAGTAGACATGCTTTTTAATGAAAGTAGTCATTTTACTTACATACTGAGGAAACAATTTCTCTATGAAGTAGAGGAATTTACGCTGCAAGTTGTTGAGGCCATCCGATCGCTATCGGAGGACTCAACAACTGTAAGTCTGCAGGATATAACGGGGGCCATCAGCAATTTGGACAGGGGTATTCCTAGAGGGACGCTGCACCGACTCGTGGCGGAGGCAACCCAGCTGACGGCGATGGATGTTGCGACAGCGGATGCAAACTTTCGAGTGAGGCTCCAAACAGTTTTGCATCGTTTCCGCAGTTCCGTACTGCTTCGGAGAGCAACACCCCCCTTGGGTGATGATCCCACGTTTGGTCGCCGGAAGAGCAATGGTGATGATGATGGTATGAGGTTTATTCCGCCTCGGGCTGATAGTGTCAATTAAGAATTGGGAATGTTGGGGGAGAATCATTCTGGTTGATTGTCCCGTCTTCTCACATTCAAATTTTTTTTTTTCTTTGGGTACTATTTTTCTTGCGATATGGGAGCTTTGCTCTCATAAATATATTTATATATGTGTGTATATTGTGATTCCGCGTCTGGTTGAGGCGACCACTGTTACTCCCCACTGTGTCTGCCTTGTCTTTTTTGGAATTCCGTTGCTTGTGGACCTTTATATTTTTTTGCTGTTATTGTTGTTGTTTTTTTTATTATTTATTTTGCTTTCTTGTTCTTTTTTTTTTTTTTGTTAGTGTGGTTAAAGGTATTCATATACACATCCATATCATTTATTAATTTTATTCCCGTCTTTTTTTTTTTACCGTGTTGCCCTTCTCATGGCAGGCGCGTTCAGTCTTTTTATCGTCATCCTGCTGAGTGCCAACGCCGCTATGGGTATTTTGGGACAAGTAACGGTGAGTAAGAAAACCGACACGAAAACTGTCGGCGGTACTGGCAGTCCTACGGTTTCTGAAAATATCCACAGTATCTCTGTCTCTGCCTCTGTCTCTATCTCTGTCCCCGGCTCCGTTTCGCGTAGTATTACTTTGACCCCATCGCATCCAAATGACGACAGCAGTAGTGCGAGTTCTGAATCCGCAAGTTCTTCTTCTTCTTCTTCTTCTTCTTCTTCTTCGCAGTCGGATGAGGGCTCTCTTGTTGTCTATTTTCATGTCATGAACAAATCCCTCACCCCTGCCGAACTCAAGGAATTGCTACGCCGGAGTCTGTGGCAAAACGAAAGCGTGGAAATGGGGCCCGGCAATGTGTTTTCTGAAAATTGGATCCAACTTTCCTTTGGGTTGTTGTCGAAAGCCAAAGAGGCGTACTTGGCTGCCAATAATGGCGGACTTCCCGGTGTGAAAGGTGCAAGTTACGTGGCTCCAGAAACACCATCCGAGAAGAAATCCAAAGTTGTTGTTATTTCGGTGGTGGTGGTGGTTTTGATTGGGCTGGCCATCTTGATTCTGTTGGGAGTCCTGCTATACTGCCGGTACTTCCGGGAAAAGGAGTGGATTTTGGGCCGCTATGACGAGGATTATGCGATGAACTCCGTGACGACCCCGGTAAACCTTAACGAGTTACTTTTAACGAATCTTGCGGTCGACGGCAGAAATAGTCAAGACACAAAGTCTCAAGCTCGACGTGGCAAAATTTAAAGAAACATATAGCAGCTTTACTCCTCCTTTTTTTTTTTTTTTATCGTCCATTTACATTTTTTCTCATGGGTTACGTTTTTCTTACTGAAATCCTTCCAAAAATGAAGGGCAGGCAAAAAAAAGAATTACTCAACAGCGCCACATGGAAGCATCCAAAGGAAAAAAAAAAAAAACAAGGCAGGAGTTAAGGCATCTATCATTATTAGAAGCATCTCATCCCTTTTTATGGGGATTTTTGCATGCTTTTTTTTACCGTTATTATTATTATTATTATTATTATTGTTATTTTCACGAGGGTATCTCTTAAATTTGTATCTTTTTATTTTTGTTTTTTTTTCTATTCTGTGACTTTTTTTCTATTGGCGATGTGCTGTACTCTTTGTTGCTGTCCCTACCGTTTGTTTCGCTTGGGGTGGGTGATGGTGCATCATTTCTATTGATGGGGATTTGAAAAAAATCTCATGCCTTTACCTCTACACTCACCTTGTCTATTTTATTTTTATTTTTTACTATATATATATATATATCTTTGGGGGCGCGTGTGGGGTAAAAAAAACGCAAAAAAACTCAAAATTAGGGGCGTTTTGATTCTGTTGAGCGCCTCGGACGCTGTTATTTCTGTAGTTGTTACTTGAGTTCAAATAAATGAAACGTGGCGTCCTGGCGTTCTGTGCCGCCGCCCCGGCAGCTGCCCGGTGTGCACTTACCGGCAGGAGAGTGGAGGACTGGGAGGCGCACAACCGTACCTTTGAGATGCGAGTTTTTGAGCTGCTCAAGAACCGTTTGGCCTCTCCGACGGAGCCGCTGCCGGCAAATCAAGTATACGTAACCATAGCGAACCCATGTCGTCTCATTGACGAGTTTAATTTTGCTAAAACTACACGAAGGATGGATCGTCTGCGGATTTCCCTTGGTTTTTTGCGGCGCCACAACGTGCTTCTTCATGGTTTGTTGTTTTACGTGAAGGAAACAAAAACGTGGAACACCACGGCGGGGTTTGGGCGACTGGCTCTATTCGGCGAGAGTCTACTTCGTCACGAGGTTCGTGCCCGCACGCTTCGGCTGTTTCCATCCATAGATTCCGTGACTTACGCCTCACTGACTGCCTCGAGCATTATGCCCGGTTGAGATGGGAGCCACTGGGGTAAGACCGCGACTAAGAGCTAGCGTTTGTGCCATAGTTTCTCACAAAGGCCACGGAAATCAGGCTTTTTTTTTTTTTTTTTTTTTTTTTTTGGGAGGGGGTACTATTTCTCTTGCGATATGGGAGCTTTGCTCTCATACATATATTTATATATGTGTGTATATTGTGTTTCCGCGTCTGGTTGAGGCGACCACTGTTACTCCCCACTTCGTCTGCTTTGTCTTTTTTGGAATTCCGTTGCTTGTGGACCTCTTTTTTTTTTTTTTCTTTATTACTATTAGTGTGGTTGCAGGTATCCATATACATATCCATATCATTTATTACTTTTTTACCGTTTTTTTTTTTTTTTTTTACCGTGTTGCCCTTCTCATGGCAGGCGCGTTCAGTCTTTTTATCGTCATCCTGCTGAGTGCCAACGCCGCTATGGGTATTTTGGGACAAGTAACGGTGAGTAAGAAAACCGACACGAAACCTGTCGACGGTACTGGCAGTCCTACGGTTTCTGAAAATATCCACAGTATCTCTGTCTCTGCCTCTGCCTCTGTCTCTGTCCCGGGCTCCGTTTCGCGTAGTATTACTTTGACCCCATCGCATCCAAAAGACGACAGCAGTAGTGCGAGTTCTGAATCCGCTACTTCTTCTTCTTCTTCTTCGCAGTCGGATGAGGGCTCCCTTGTTGTCTATTTTCATATCATAAACAAATCCCTCACCCCTACCAAACTCAAGGATTTGCTACGCTGGAGTCTGTGGCAAAACGAAAGCGTGGAAATGGGGCCCGGCAATGTGTTTTCTGAAAATTGGATCCAACTTTCCTTTGGGTTGTCGTCGAAAGCCAAAGAGGCGTACTTGGCTGCCAATAATGGCGAACTTCTCGGTGTGAAAGGTGCAAGTTACGTGGCTCCAGAAATACCATCCGAGAAGAAATCCAAAGTTGTCGTTATTTTGGTGGTGGTTGTGGTTTTGGTTGCGCTGGCCATCTTGATTCTGTTGGGGGTGCTGCTATACTGCCGGTACTTCCGGGAAAAGGAGTGGATTTTGGGCCGCTATGACGAGGATTATGCGATGAACTCCGTGACAACCCCGGTGAACCTTAACGAATTACTTTTAACGAATCTTGCGGTCGACGGCAGAAATAGTCAAGACACCAAGTCTCAAGCTCGACGTAGCAAAATTTAAAGAAATATGTAGCAGCTTTATCCCTTCCTTTTTTTTTTTTTTTTTCACCCTCCCTTTTTTTTCTTCTTTATCGTCCATTTACATTTTTTCTCATGGGTTGCGTTTGTCCTACTGAAATCCTTCCAAAAATGAAGGGCAGGCAAAAAAGATTTACTCAACAACACCACACGGAGGCATCCAAAGGAAAAAAAAACAAAAACAAAACAAAGCAGGAGTTAAGGCATCTATCATTATTAGAAGCATCTCATCCCTTTTTATGAGGATTGTTGCATGCTTTTTTTTTACCGTTATTATCATTATTATTTTCACGAGGGTATCCCTTAAATTTGTATCTTTTTATTTCGGTCTTTTTCTATTCAGTGACTTTTTTTCCATTGGCGATGTGCTGTACTTTTTGTTGCTGCCCCTACCGTTTGTTTTGCTTGGGGTGGGTGATGGTGCATCGTTTCTATTGGTGGGGATTTGAAAAAATCTCATGCCTTTGCCTCTACACTCACGTTAGTTTATTTATTTATTTTTTTCTGTTGGTTTTGTCGTTTACTATACATATATATGTATATCTTTGGGGGCGCGTGTGGGATAAAAAAACGCAAAAAAACTCAAAATTAGGGGCATTTTGATTCTGTTGAGAGCCTCGGACGCTGTTAGTTGTGTAGTTGTTACTTGAGTTCAAATAAATGAAACGTGGCGTCCTGGCGTTCTGTGTCGCCGCCCCGGCAGCTGCCCGGTGTGCACTTACCGGCAGGAGAGTGGAGGACTGGGAGGCGCACAACCGTACCTTTGAGATGCGAGTTTTTGAGCTGCTCAAGAACCGTCTGGCCTCTCCGACGGAGCCGCTGCCGGCGAATCAAGTATACGTAACCATAGCGAACCCATGTCGTCTCATTGACGAGTTTAATTTTGCTAAAACTACACGAAGGATGGATCGTCTGCGGATTTCTCTTGGTTTTTTGCGGCGCCACAATGTGCTTCTTCATGGTTTGTTGTTTTACGTGAAGGAAACAAAAACTTGGAACACCACGGCGGGGTTTGGGCGACTGGCTCTATTCGGCGAGAGTCTTCTTCGTCATGAGGTTCGTGCCCGTACGCTTCGGCTGTTTCCATCCATAGATTCCGCGACTTACGCCTCACTGACCGCCTCCATACTGAATGAAGATGCATTATGCGCCATTTTCGACCGGTTGATGATGAAGTCTCTTGTTGGAGCTAAGCCTGAGGGTAAGGACCGCGACTGGTCTTTAACAAAAGAGCAGCGCAGTAGCATGTTGTGTGCCATTGTAGGTGAAATGAGTTGGTTCTCTTCTCGAACAAAGGCCACGGATAGGACACATAACAATGCACTTTTCCCACCATCTGATGCACTCATTCTTCATGTGTTGTGTTGCCACGTATTGGAGTCTCTGCCGGCGGAGCTTATTTACACCGTTGTGGAACCACGTGTTCATCGCCTCAAGGAGGTTTGGGTCAATGAACCAATGTCTATTCCATCACAGATGCATTTAAAACCCAGAACAATTAACGCCTTGTCTTTGTCTTTGGTGAAAAAGCCTATTTCTGAAGAGGAACGTCTTCGGAAGGTGGCAGCTCAGGCCGCCACTGTGTGTTTCCCTTCTCTTTCTTCCGAACCTGTTATCGGGAGCTTTATATCAAAAATGAAGCCGCGTTGGAACTATAAACGTTTTGATGAACGACGATATCAAATACTGGGAGATGACAAGCGCTGCTTTTTGCCTCTGTTTTCTTCGCCAACGCCCAGGGATTCTGGTGCATGTGTAGTCGTGACGCTGACGGATGAAAGACGGAGGGAGCTAGTTTCCCCAGCGTTTAAGCCTGGCGAAGAGTAGCGCGCCGAAAGGCACTGAGTGACGGGGTTGGCGTTGTTTCTCCCTCCGCCGTCGCAAGAGAAGGGAAAAGACCATTGATTGAGTTAACTATTTCTGTTCTACATGCCAGGGATATATATATATATAGTTGTATCAAGGCGTGTATATATTATCTCCTCTGTTTTGTTTTACTATAATTCTTTTTTCTTCTTCTTTTGCTTTTCTTTTAGTACAAAGTATTTTTTTTCTTTTTTGTTTTGTTTTTTTTTGTTTTTTTTTTTGTATTATATTGGTTGGGTGTCATTTACATTGGCTTAGAAGATGTTTGACGCAGACGCGTCACCCGAACGACCCGTTTCCCCTGTCAGCTCCGCCTCCACTGCAGAGGTGACGGCAGGACACGATGTTTCCACGATCAACCGCACGTTGGATGGTTCTTTCATTCATGATGACGGTCATCTGATGGAATACGGCTCGAAGCACTGGATACGTGTGACGCAGTTGGACCCGAACACGACAAGTAAATCACTAAAGTACATGTTCTATCCGTATGGAGGCGATGAGGCATTTGTTTTATGGGACAATGGAGTTGTGGGATATGTCGGTTTTGAGAATAAATATATGGCCGATCTTGGAGTGGAGAAGATGGATGCCTTTATCCCCTGTCGTCAGACACAGGCTCTGTGCGTTACTCGTGTAACACTGGAGGATGTCCTGATTGCGAAGAGTACAGCTTATTCTCAAAAGGGTCTTGTACCGTTGCTCTACTCGGACTGCCCTGTTCATTTTATTACCCAGTTCATTGAATTACACAGGCAGCCCTGCTGTTGCGCTGCCGAGTTGGTGGAAGAAATAAGGAGAGCCCCTCGGCCTGTATTGTCACGCGTTTTGTCTGCCTTGACGGAATTAAGGTCGAATTGGATTTACCTGGAGGAATTTCGTGAGGCTCTTGTAAAACAACTCTTGCGGCATATTGTTAAGGATGATTCAACGGAACTCGGAGCGAACTGTGGCACCTTCTTGGGTGAACTGTTTGTTATGGGATTGCTGACTGGGGACCCGTTTTATTTGGCGTCCCGTATTCTCCAGCGGGGTGTACATTGCACATCCCAGATTGATAACATCTGCCGTATTGCTCATGTTTGTGCTTCCATGCCATTTCCAATCTCCAAGGCATCTTTTTGGGCTCTTGTTGGGCAGATGACAATGAATGTCTCTGATCCCCTTCGCGCTGCTCTTCGTGATAATATGCGGCAATTTCAGCAGAGCATGGAGCTGTTCCCCTCTGTTCAATCCGTCATACCAAAAAACAGTTGGTCGTTTGCAAAGGAGAATAATGGTTCACGTCTTTCATCGGAGTCCAAATCACGCACTCTGTACATATCTCATCTCCCTCCTCTTCTACCACAGCAGACCCTCATGGAGTTGCTTTCAATGTGTGGTGTGGTGAACAAGGTCCGTGTATGTCGTGGTAGTGGCTATACTACCCTCTTTGCTTTTGTGGAAATGTCAACTGCGCGGGAGGCGAGAGCGACTCTGCGCCTCAACCGGATGAACCTTCTAGGGTGCAGCATCCGTGTGCAGATTGCACGCAATTCGATTCAAGATACTCAGAGTGAAGACGCTATCGTTGATACCGATGGAACTGTGAAACGCGGTTGCCTATTCAGCCAACACGGGCGTTCTTTGGCGGTCGCAGCGGCGGCTGGTGAAAAATGTATCAGTATATGAAATGATTTTTGTATCCATAGAGAAATACCTGCGGAGAAATTTAAACTTCTCTCTAGCTAGTTATAGAAGAAACACGTGTATTTTTTTATTTTATCTTTGTTGGCCTTCTTTTTATTACTTTTTTTTTTTTTTTTTCGTTGTTTCTTTGTTTTTTTTTTGGCTAACATATTTTTTTTTTTTTGTCGGTCGGCTTTTCGCCGTTTTGTGTCTTGTATGACGGGCACACCGACCGGCTGCACGTATTCTTCCCGCTCTTTTTGTTTAACGTCCATTTATAGAACATTTGTCATTTTTTTCATATCAAAATCCATACAGTATTCATATACATGTTGTTGGTGAGTGAGACGATTTTTTTATTTATCACTCCATCATTTCCCCATGGCAGACACACGTGTGCACTTACGCGCGAAAGAAAACAAAAAAAAAAAAAAAAAAAGGAAGTAAGCACAGAAGGGCAAACTGGTATGAAGTGCAAAGTGACACCATACGTCACCTTCAACTGCTACTCGGAATTATTTCACTCACCCACTCAATCAAAAGCCGCTCAAAAGTGTACGCATATTTGAAATAAGAAGAAGATGGCGGCAGGAATTGGTGGAAGGGGAAGCGGTGAAAAGAAAAAAAAAGGCTTTTTTTTTTTTTTTTTTGCACAATCCCTTCCCCTCCTGTGAATACAAATATAATTACAGTGCAGGAAAAGCAAAAAAAAAAAAAAAAGTGGAAAGCGAGGGAGAGAGGCACTGCAGCTTGTTGGATTTTAGAGTGCGGGTAATTGTGATTGCCATATCGCTGCATTTGATATTTGTGCCAGGGAATTTTCTCATATTAACAAACCTATTTTTTTTTTATTTATTGTTGTTGTGTTTTTAATGGGCACGCCCACAAAGCCAGGATGCTCAGGGTTCCGACAAGGTGGATATGTTCATCTTCACCGGCGGCCCTCGTGCAAGTTAACGATGGCCCTGTGGCCCTCTGCTGTATTATCGCCGCACAACATGAGGCCGCTTCGTGGGAATTTGAATTCCCAATTACGATATCGCATCAGCATGCTGTTAGACTTACAGCACAGGACTTTTCGTCTGTGGAGACGCACAATATTTGTTTTTTGAACGATGCCTCTTCCAGAAAACGACGCTTTGTGGAATCACCACCTGCCATTGCGGGGAATTGGGACGTCCTCCAAATTCAGACACCAATGAATACTTATTTTGCAAAGACCATTATATTAGAGGGACCGCGAGTAAGTCTTCGGGGGTTTTTGGATCGCCTCTTTGCAAGCATGATTGGCCACTATGTTATTGTTGGCTGCGAGATTGAGACTGAGAATGGAAGATATCGCGTGAATTCTGTTGAGCTTCAAAGTGGGTACTGTGGGTTAGCGTTGGTATGTGGAACGACACGTGTGAAACTTAACCACAAACCTGCCGTTTCCCGTCATTTATTTAGTCGGCTAATAGGTTTGGACGAACAGGTGCGCGAGGTGGGTGCGGTAATTCGAACTATGGAAAGGCGTCCTGGAAGTTGGATTGGCGTGCGTTTATATGCTCCCGAAGGTTGTGGGGCCTTGGCGCTGGTCCGACAATGTTCAGCTGAGAGTCACGCGGCACTTGTGCATTGGTCACCGACAGGCATTTGGAGTCAAAAGGGGGATCTGTGGGGGGCGAATCTTGTGATACTGTGTATTCACTGCATGGATGCGATGTTTCCTTTATCTGAGGATGCTTTGGCAAAGCTGACAGCGCGAGCTCTTCTTCATGATATTGGCAAGCTGACATCCAAACGCAATGGAGCGAGAGCTGCTGTTGTACTGTTAGGAATTACTTCCAATAGCGCGTCAGAGGCAGTGGATTCTCTTTTTACCGTGAAAATAACATTGGATTTGCCAGACGTCTACACACGGGCTGCCCTTTTAGCGCACGTGCGCGGGGGTGAGGATAAGGAATACATGGATGAGGCTCAGACGCTTGTGGGGTTCTCCAGTGCAGCTGTTCTCGAAGTTGCTCAAAATCCCCCTCGTGGATACAGGCCACCAATCAAGGCACTGCATTGGTCGGAAATTGGCGGTCTGAAAAATGTGAAGGAACGATTGCGCTCTGCTTTAATACTCCCACGACTTCGACCGGAGCTCTTTGCACGGTTTGGTGTTGTGCCACCCCGTGGAATTCTTTTGTACGGTCCACCTGGTTGTGCAAAGACGAGTCTGGTGAAGGCCATGTGCTCGGAGGGATATTTTTCATTTATTTATCTGGACTCAGCCACACTTATTAGCGCATTTGTCGGTGAATCGGAACGACAATTAAGGGAAGTCTTTCGAAAGGCGGCTCGGCAGACACCTTGCATTGTCTTCTTTGACGAGGTGGAGGTATTAGGTGGTAAACGGGGTGCGGGGTCACACGACAACGATCAATCACGCTTGCTTTCAACTTTATTGACGGAGATGGATGGGTTTTCCTCTTCAAGTGGCGTGTGTTTTGTGGGGGCTACCAATAAACCCCATCTCATTGATATTGCCTTACTTCGGCCTGGTCGGTTTGACTACTTGTTGTACGTCCCCCTTCCATCGAGGGATGATCGCCAAGAGATTCTTTCACGCTCCCTTGCAGGTACTTCCGCAGATGTTGATGCACTGGCGGATGCTACGGAGGGATTTAGTGGCGCCGATCTCACATCATTATCGTCGGAGGTTTTGCTGGAATTGCTGGAGGGACCGGGGGAGAACAAGAAGGAGGGCAATTATACCAGTGATGGGGGCCCTGAACCAAGTTGCCTCCATGACGCCAAGGCCATCACTGATCTTTTTCTTGCACGAGTAAAAACGTTTTATAAAACGGCGTACGACGTGGCGGAGATTGAGAAATTTCACGGAGACTTTGCTTCATTATGTGGCGCTGTGTAGCGTTTCGCGATTGGCGAGGGTGAGGAAGTAAATATATTTTTTTAATTGACGTATATAAATGTATATGTATATTCTGTTTTTGATTTTGAGATTTTTTTTTTTTTTTTTATTAACCAAAAAAAAATTTTTTTTTCTTTTTCTTTTTTTTTTTTTTTTTTCTGGTGTCGTGCGGTGGTTTGTCTTTTTTTTGAACGCTTCAGGCTTTCAATGGATGTGACGGATTATGTTTTTTTTGGGAGTGACAAAAATCATTTTATAACCGTAGACCTTCCTCACTTACTCATGTGTCGGACAGCGCTGGCGGCGCTGAAGGGGAGTGACACACAGTATGCTTGCTCCGAGATGCTTCACTGGGATGAATACCGGGAAATTTTTGGGGTATATGAGGGAACGGGTAAAATGTTGGATTTTTTCCTTAGAAGGACCGCTGCGCCGTTTTCAGGACATCGGTTTAAGTTGGAGAAAGGCAATTTCATTGTAAAAGCGTATTCTGTGGCTTTGGATCCCTCTTTCAGTGGAGCCCCTGTGCAGAGCTTCTGCTCAGAAATGGAACACTGGGATGAATTTCGGGAAGCAAACAACATCCGGGACGGCGTTCAGTCTATGAGAACGTTGTTCTATCCTCAAGTATTCTCTGGGTACGATATTTTTATGTTGGATAAAAAAGGGAAATTGGTCTTCGCGAAGATGATGTCCATTACGGCCTCGCGTGGGAATTTTGGTAAAGATACGCAGACGCTATGCACGGAAATGATTCACTGGGATGATTTCCAAACAGCGTGCGGCATTGTTCCAAATCCGAGATTGGAGACCGTTTTTAAAAAGAGTTGAGGACTACAGAACAACCCGCTCCACAGCATTGCCACCACACCTGGAACTGCGATGTTGGTTCGATTACAAAGGTACATTTTATTTCGTTGTTGGATTGTTGTTTCACACTGTATATATACGTTTATTTATTCATTTTTTCCTATGCTCTCTAATAATGTTTTTTTTTTATTATTTTTTTACTATTGCTTTGAAATAGGTATTGTTCGTTTTTTGTTGTCGTTTTTTGTAGCCCCTGATGAACTCAGGATTTGCAGGGGGCGGTTTTGGTCAGGCGACTCAAGGAGCTGCTGGTGGATTTGGTCAGCAAGCAGGTTTTGGCCAAGGTACACCTAGAGGCACTGCTGGCGGCTTCGGTCAGAATACTGGGACAACAGGAGGTGGATTTGGTCAAACTGCACAACCGGTGGATTTGGTCAGCCAGCAGGCGGCTTTGGTCAGCAGGCAGGCGGCTTTGGTCACGCAGGCACCGGTGGCTTTGGCCAGCAGGCAGGCGGCTTTGGTCAGCAAGCAGGCGGCTTTGGCCAGGCAGCGGGTCGAGGTACTGCTGGCGGCTTCGGTCAGAATACTGGGACAACAGGAGGTGGATTTGGTCAAACTGCAGCAACCGGTGGATTTGGTCAGCAGGCAGGCGGCCTTGGCCAGCAGGCAGGCGGCTTTGGCCAGCAGGCAGGCGGCTTTGGCCAGCAGGCAGGCGGCTTTGGCCAGCAGGCAGGCGGTTTTGGTCAGCAGGCAGGCGGCTTTGGTCAGGCAGCGGGTCGAGGCGCTGCTGGCGGCTTCGGTCAGAATACTGGGACAACAGGAGGTGGATTTGGTCAAACTGCAGCAACCGGTGGATTCGGTCAGCAAGCAGGCGGCCTTGGACAACAGGCAGGTGGCTTTGGTCAACTGCAGCAGCCGGTGGATTTGGTCAGCAAGCAGGCGGCTTCGGTCAGCAAGCAGGTGGCTTTGGTCAGCAGGCAGGAGGTTTTGGTCAGGCAGCGGGTCGAGGCACTGCTGGCGGCTTCGGCCAGAATACTGGGACAACAGGAGGTGGATTTGGTCAGACAGGTGCCACGGGTGGATTTGGTCAGCAAGCAGGCGGCTTCGGTCAGCAGGCAGCCGGCTTTGGTCAGCAGGCAGGAGGTTTTGGTCAGGCAGCGGGTCGAGGCACTGCTGGCGGCTTCGGCCAGAATACTGGGACAACAGGAGGTGGATTTGGTCAAACTGCAGCAGCCGGTGGATTTGGTCAGCAAGCAGGCGGCTTCGGTCAGCAGGCAGGAGGTTTTGGTCAGGCAGCGGGTCGAGGCACTGCTGGCGGCTTCGGTCAGAATACTGGGACAACAGGAGGTGGATTTGGTCAGACAGGTGCCACAAGCGGTGGATTTGGTCAGCAAGCAGGCGGCTTCGGTCAGCAGGCAGGCGGCTTTGGTCAGCAGGCAGGAGGTTTTGGTCAGGCAGCGGGTCGAGGCACTGCTGGCGGCTTCGGCCAGAATACTGGGACAACAGGAGGTGGATTTGGTCAGACAGGTGCCACGGGTGGATTTGGTCAGCAAGCAGGCGGCTTCGGTCAGCAAGCAGGCGGCTTCGGTCAGCAGGCAGGCGGCTTTGGTCAGCAGGCAGGAGGTTTTGGTCAGGCAGCGGGTCGAGGCACTGCTGGCGGCTTCGGTCAGAATACTGGGACAACAGGAGGTGGATTTGGTCAGACAGGTGCCACGGGTGGATTTGGTCAGCAAGCAGGCGGCTTCGGTCAATCAGCGGCTACTGGGACTGGATTTGGTCAAGTTGCTGCTGGCGGCTTCGGTGCGCCTTCAGGTGGCTTCGGTCAGGCCACAGGAACAAATGTGACGGGTTCGGGCGCAAGTTTTCCCGCTAACGTTATGCCTTTTATTAATTTACCAGATTTTGCGGAAAAACCGTATGGTAATGTGTTGCTTTTTGCACCAGATGAAGAACCGAGGAAACACGTGGCGGCTCCTCCCACAGCAGGTGCTTCCTCGGTTGTAATAATTCCAGCATCGATGTCACGATACCAGCAGAAGATGAGGATCGGTCCCACAGCGCCCGATGCAAGTGTCATCCTCAAGCAAACTCCCGCCTCTTTTTCAGTTCATGGCCTTTCAGATGTTGCCCTACGTGAACTAATCACTTCTCCCCGAGTAACTTTGGGGCTGCCGGATGCTGAGAAAGGTGCTGCCTCTTCAACAACTCCCAAAGCATTATTGGGAACAACTGTGCTAAACACGCCTGAGTTTGCATCCCACGTACCTGTTTGCTCGAGTAGTGACTATATTCTGGATCCACCTTTGAAAGTTCTACAGGAATTCACTGTTCAACAATTGCAAACTGTACATGATTTCAGTGTTTACAGGCGTGATGGGAAATGCTCTGTACATTTCCTTGAGCCTGTAAATCTTGTTCGCTGCGATATATCTGAAGTCGTAGCCCTTCGTCCAACTGGGGAGGTACAGTTTTATCCTGGCGTTGATGCACCTCCTCCGCTCGGTCATGGAATCCATGTCCCTGTTCGTGTGACAGTAAATGGTGTCGTTGCGACAACATCTGAAGAGCTTCGCAACCGCTGCCGCAGAGATGGGTCGGTGTTTGAGTCATACAACGAGGAAACAGGAAGGTGGGTGTACACGACTAACGTAGATGCCGATGCCGTTGTTAATGGAACCGTGGAGCTGGATGACGGATTTGTACCGGAAATTGAGCCAATATCCACGTACGGTGATTCTTCAGATGGCGCAGTACATACACCAGGATCTTTTGAAACCAGTGGTTGCTCTCGTCAGGTGACACCCACGTCAGCTTTTCTTCATGTGAAACCTGTGGCCCCTGTTTCCCTCACTCAACTTCCCAATCGAACGGATCAGACATCAACACTTCCAAGGCGTACCCGCGAGGTAACTATTTATGCTCAAGCGACGGTTCCAACCGTGTGCGATAAGTGCGAACCAAGAATGGATTTCAAGCTACCATACGAGCTTCCTGATACTCATGAGACTACACCCCGCGAAAGAAAGGGAGAGCTGAGCATTGGAGGACACCAAATAAAAAGGCATGATCCAGTGTATGTTGTGAAAAAGACAGATTCGAAGATGTACGAGATGAACAGAAGCCTTGTTTCAAAAAGCACTATGGCAAGCCTGGGTCGAAGCTTTCGATGTGGCTGGCAGCATTATGGACTTATTGCGGTTCCCTGCTTTGCGTGGCTCCGTGACGGAACAGAATGCCGGCGCATGGATGAGGAGGTGCCCGGGGCGAGGGTTTCAGTTGTGAATCCTTTTTTTGCTCATGCAACAAGTAAACACTATTTGCAGAGCTGCGCCATATCCGTACTTCGGGCAGTCTGTCGATACCTTCAGCTTGTTGAGGGAAGTTCGGATAAGCAAGGCAATTATCAGCTTTTTGCTGTGAATCTATGCCGTGAAAGTAGTAGTGTTTCTCTATCAACGGAGAAGCTACGTGAGCTTGTTGCTGCAATTGATGCGTTACGATGTGAACGGCCTTCTCCTTTGGAAGCTTCAACAGCACGACAGGCGAAAACCCTGTTGAGTCTTCTTGATTCCCTCTATGGGCTTCCTGAGGCTGACAAGGCAGAAGGGAATGCGATTGCCGAAAAGCGTTATCTCACGCAACTGCGAAGGAGGAATCTCAATGCTTGGCTTAAGGACGAATTGGGATTTATGGATAATTGGACAGAGGAAACAGTTGAGATGAATTCCACTCAAAGACTGCTCTTTAAGCTACTTTGCCACAAATTGCGAGAAGCCGCCTTTATTGCAAAGGATGAAGGGAACAAAGACCTATTTCGTGTACTGGGAATATGTGGCGACGGAAATCAGTTCGGTAGTTATGTGGCAGCCGCCGATACAAACCGAATGAGTGCTGAACCTGATGTTCGTGATCGTGTTGTTGCTTTACTGTCTGGTGTTGTTGAGCCTTTTATTTCCCATCCACGCTATGAGCGGTCAGAAAACGGGGAGGTTGTCAGCATGATTCCGTTAAACGCAACATGGAAACAATTACTAGGCGTTTTTGCCTTTTATGGGTGCTCGGCGGATACTTCTGCGGAGGACATCATCGGCGCATTTCTTGAGCGCTTGCGTGCACCATCCTCTCGCCAAGAGAATGCGTACCCGCCGTACGCGGAACATGTGACGCCAGATATGCTGCACACAACTCGTGGGAGGGATTTTGTTGCCCGAGGCGATGAGCTACAGGACGCGGCATTAAGTATATTGGAGGGTTTTGCATTCGGTACCGCCCCTGCGGCAAGTGCATTGCACCCACATTCCTCAAGTTACTGCGCGACTGATCATCTGTCACCATTTCTCATCCTTCTCTCTGTTCGGGCGATGAAAATAAACCGGCCAGACAATTACAGAGATGCCGAAACGAAGGCGCTTCTTGGTTTTGCGGCAACCCTCGAGTGCCTTGCAGATTCGTGGTTTTGGGCTCTGTTGCCCCTTCACATGATAGAAGACTTAAATAGTAGGTCTCTTGCGGTGAAAAATTTTCTTTGCCGAAACGTGTATCGATACAAGAAGGGCAGCTACGGGAGTAATGCCGATTTCAAGCGTCTTGTGGAGCTTTTCAAGTTAGACATGTCGTTACTCAATCCAAAAGAGCCACCCGTGGAATTTCCATTCGAGAAACCGATGAATGCCCCCAGCATTCGCACCCACACCTCTCTCTGCGAGGCGCTTGAGAGATTTGGCCGGAACTTTTCCAAGGAATAGAATTGTTTGTAAATAGGACCAACCCCAACTAAAAGATAAAAATTAAAAAAAAAAAAAAAAGGAAAGCGATATAAGTAAAAGGAAAAAAGAAAAGGGAATAAATGCAATTCATGATCAAGGTGATGACTGACGTTACGCAAGCCGCCAACAGAGGCTCCAGAGCTATGGTTTGGGGAATAAACAGTCCTTTAACTATGTTGGGAGTTGCCGCTATGATGATGATTTTAATGATGGTCCCCGGCCATAACGAGAGGGACGCTCTTTTGTTGTTGTTGTTATTGTTGTTGTACTTCCTCCCCACTTACTCCTGTAATGACTGCAAGTGATCTGGGAGTAACCCTGCCCTTTTTTTCTTCTTGAAGGGTGAGGGGAGGGGGAAAAGAGGCAGCGCGGTAGAGAAAAAAAAAAAAAGAAGGAAGGAGGGAAGGGTTGGAGCAGCTTGCGTGATTGTTTTCTTCTTTTGACTGGAGGAAAAAAGGGAAGGAAAAGAAAAAAAAACGACTTTCACAAAAACGCAAGCAAAAAAAAAAGGAAAAAAGGGAAACAAAAAAGTTGTGTATAGGTGGAACTTTTAGGGAAATGGGTTTCATTCAAGTGCCTTCCTTTTCGCTGAGGTATCAGGGTAATGGGCGAATCGAAGACGTTCACCTGTTCATGAGATGCTTGTATCAAATATGGTATTTCAGAGGGCCCTGGGGCTGCTGTCTGGCCTCATGCGTAGATTTTCTCAACAGTGTGGTTTTATTCTGTGCGATCTTTTTTCTTGCTTTGATGTTTGACTGGTCTGCCGCGCTCAACTGTGACGAGGTGAGCTGCGGGAACGTTACCTTGGTGCATGGCATTCACCTGCCAACTATTTTGGGGACGAATCACATGGTGCTAGCCTTTGTTTTGCTATTATCCTCGTTTATGGCTGCCTGCTACGAGTTTTTAAAGTTTGTGGAAACGTGTAGCCTGCAGAGTGAGCTTAACGGTATGCTATGTGGATTTGTTAACTGTGGTTACATCACGCCAGTTCATCGTTTTCTTCATATGTGTCGAGCCATGCGTGCACGCGCGCACGGACATGAGGAAATGCACCTCACTGGCGAGCCCAAATTTATAGGTGATTTGAGTTGGGGAAGCTTCTTGGATCTTGTTTGTGAGCGGATACAAAAGGATCGGGCATTTGGTGTTGTGGCATACAAGGAGTTTGACAGTCTTCGAGCGGTTCAGGCACTTATGGTGTATGACAACTACTTTATTGCTCTCCACCAGCATGGTATCCTTGAGAGGGGTACATTGAAGTATGTGGATAACGATCTTCTTAAGATCCTTATTTGTGGACTGTTTGACGAATTCAATACACTGAAAACTGGAAAGAACCAGGTTTCACTGGTTCGGTGGCAAGTTCTCAAGTATCTTGCCTTTTACGTTTTGCTATATCCCTTTGTTGTGACACTTTCTCTTCTGCGTGTGCTTGTCAAAAATGCTGCTGTCATGCGTTCTGATTGGGGAAATTACATGACAAGGGACTGGAGTAATCACGCACAGTGGACCTTTCGCCTGTATAATGAGGTTCCGCATATTCTTTCCGCGCGATTATCCATGGGGAGAATGATAGCGGTAGATATGGTATTGAAGTTACAGTCATATTCTAGCACTGAGCGTTTTATTCGCAGGACGGCCTCTACGATCGTTTTTGTCACTGTGGTACTGTCATTTTTGAATGCGCCACTTTTTATTTCTGGATCTGTTGGTGGCATTCCCTTTGTCTGGTGGCTCTCTATTGCACTTGTGGCCTTCACTATTTGTGCAGAGAAAGTTCCTGTGCAGCGGGAGTATAATTATCAGGCGGATCTAAATAGACTCATTCTGCAGCTGCACTACTGGAAAGACGAATGGTTTTACTCGGGGGAAAAATTTTACACTGCACTGACGAGAGATTTTTTGAAGAGCCGTTTTTTTGTGATTATTGAGGATTTGGCGCACACTTTCTTTATGCCGATAATCCTTCTTGGGGTGTTGTTTGACGGAAGCATAAGTGAACTCGTAGATGTTGTTTTTAACGAGTCTGTGAGTGTGGACGGACTGGGTTCTGTTTCAAAGGGATCTGCCTTTGAATTACTCTGTGGCGATGATGGGGACGACAACGTGACTGCGTCGTATTTCAACGAGAAGTCTTCCAAGTCCATTGCGAGTTTCTCCTCCATTTACGCGGGTTGGTCGGCCAAACGTTTACAGGCGGCGGCGGAGACGGAGATGACAGAAACGACGGAGTCAGGCGTCTTTTCCAGAAAGGCTCTTGACACCTTAGTGAGAAATTTGCATGAGGAGATAAATGCGCAGAAACACACTGAACAACCACGGGACACCGCTCAAAATTTTGTTGGTGCTCCTACTGATTCTGTGCATGAAGGATTTTTTCAATCGAAATTATGGGAGCAAAGTAATGCTCACGAAAGGGAGCAGCTGTTTGTCTCACAGGTGATGAGCTCGCATCTTGCTGAGTCTTCGTTTCCGGGTCAACCATCTTCTCCATTTTCTTCGCGCAGGATGATCAGAGAAGGTGTGCCACACGATTCGGCTCTGTTTCATACGGTGACATCGTTGGAAAGACCGGATTATCGGAGTTCAGGCATCTAGTGCTACAGGTCACCTGCATGAATTGTGTCATTGCGGTTTCTTTTTGGGTGTTTTTCTTGTCTGCATTTTCTTTTCTTTTCTTTTTTTTTTTTTCCTGTGTGTTGCATTGAGCGCAGTATCAGTTGGCCCGCATATATACACATATGCGATTTTATGGGTAATATGTATGTACTCCTACGACTGGGGTTTGTGGAGGGTCCGTTCCTTTCATTTCCCCTTCTTTTATGGCCCTTTTTTTTCTCCTGACGACAATTCTGTGCATGATGTTCTTTTCTTTTTTTTTCGTTTTCGATTATGAGGTTTCGTTGGAGATTCTTTGCGGCTGTCTCCTTTCTTAGTCGAGTGGGATGTGGATATGGGGTGTTTGAGGCCCATGGGCGGAGCCGCTGCGTGGGACTGCGTTTTGTGTACTGTTCGTTCGGCGGGGTTTCTCTCTCCCTCACCTTTTTTTTTTTTAATTATTTTGTAACCCGAGTTTAACTTTTTTATTTCTTTTTGTTTTTGTTTCAATCCATTCATTCATTCATTTTTTATTATTTTTTTTACTTGTTCTTTTGCATCCGCAAGCAGATGGAGCAGTTGGAGGAGCAGCTTGATGCGCTTTGGGATGAGAGCCGGACAAAGAGGCGGGCGAAGGTGGATGAGCTTAACGCTGCGCTCGTTCAACGCGTACGTGATGGTGTCGATGCGACGTTGCAGAAGGTGCAGTCAGCCCTGGCGGGTGAACAGGCGGAAATGGAGAGAGAAATTGACCGACTGCTTCGCATGATAGACGAGCTGGCCGCAGGCGTTGAAATGTGGAAGCAAAAGGCCCTGAGCTCCATGGATTTTATCGATAAGGAGCAAAAGGCTCTTGGGAGCATGGTGCAACAGTTATCTATCCGAACTGCAGCCCGAAAGGAGGAAATGATGAAGCGACAGAGGCAACGTTTAGAGGAGCTTCGTTCCGCGTGCATGGAGCGGTTTAAGGAGGTAGAGTTGAGGTTTTGACCCAACATCATCGTTGTCATTTCATAAACGGCAGAGTGCCCATAGACGACAGAAATGAATTACAATATTGCAATTCACGTTGTGCGTGCCTGTGATTGTCGTTTTCCTTACGTGTATAAGTGTGTTTATTTGCATTTCTGTCTTGCGAATATCCCTGGCAATACCTCCCAGAGTCTGATGGATGATTTTCTGTCCTTTTTTAATGTTTTTTTGTTGGTTGTTTTTTTTTTTTTGTGTGTGTGTGTGTGTTTGCATAGATTGCAGTGGGTTGGAAAGGAATATATACGTATATATATATATACATATACATATATGGCGATGCCAGGATTGCAACGAGTTCTTGCTGCATCGGGTGGGGCTCATGGTGCTCGGGCATACCGCAAATTAACGGGTGCCGGGGTTTTTTTTCAGCCGTACCTGCTGCGGGCAGTGGAGGAAAAAAGAGGGATGTGGTCCTGTTCGGCATTACAACTGCGAAGAAAATTTGTCGTGTCTGCTGCCTTTGCGAGTGCCATGACACACGCACGACGATGGCAGAGCAGCACGGGGGCGGCAGATTACTACACTCTTCTTCGGGTGAGGCCTGACGCCTCCGCGGATGAAATCAAGGCGTCGTATAAGAAACTTGCTTTGCAATACCATCCCGATCGCAACAGCGACCCAGGGGCCGAGGAGATGTTTAAAAACATCTCGGAGGCATACCATGTGATTGGCAACAAGGAGCGTCGAAAGGAGTATGACGGGAGACGTGCTGCTTCCTCCTTTTCAGGCGGAGGCTCTGGGAGCGGGTTTTCTACCGGATATGCTCAGCAAAGCCCCCCGGGCTATCAACATATGTCGAAGGAGGAGGCGGATCGTCTATTTCGCGAATTGTTTGGCGGTATGCGAGTTGATCAGATATTTCGCGATTTTGAAGAAGAAATGCGACGCAGCAGTATGGGCGTTAGACAGGGCCGCACTTCATCGGAGTTTGCTGAGAATGAACAGGCCTTTCGACCCTTCTTTCGCGGTGGGTCAACCCGTGTCTTCACAGACGCCCATGGGAATCGTATGGAGGAGCGTGAATTTCAGGACTCTCGTGGGACAACATTCAAGGTGCGTACGATAAGCAGTGAAAATCCGAATGCCAGCACCAACCAACGGGTGGAGGAGTTTTACGGTGCCAAGGCAGAGGGCAGCCGTGATGGCAGGTTTCACTATGGCAACTCCTCGTTTAATGTGAACCCTCGTGGTGCCACAAACGACTTTGGTCAGGCAGTTTTTGGAGTGAGGACACACGGGAGACATCCATTTGTAGGCATGATGATTATTGCCGCATGGGGAGTCGTCATTGGTACGTTTTTTTTGGCTGTGTTTGCATTTCTTTTTTCCCACCCCATTTTTACCATGTCCGTACTGTTTCTCATATTTCTTGGGCGGATGCGTCCCTTTTGGTGAGTGAATAAGGAATATTTTGGCCTTTCTGGTTACCGCGTGTGGCTGCGGTTTGGACACCACTTTGGCGGACATTTTGTGCATCCTTTACCTCCACGCCTCATTTTTTTTTTTTTTTGTTCCTGTGTTTGTGTTTGTGCTCTCCTCCCAAATATTTTTTTTTCTTACCTCGGGCGCCGGCCCTGCCAGGGATTGTATTCGCTGAGAAAAACCGCTTTATGTTTTCTTTTTTCTTTTCCCCCATTGCCCGCCGTTTCCAAGAGAAACACAATACTGCAAAGAGGGCGTTTTTGGAGGAAAAATACGCTCAAAAAGTACAAGAAAAACAAAGATGAACCGCCTTCATGTAATCGAATCCCACGAAGGAAGCAACGGTCCCACGGTTGTAGTTGTGGGCTCCTGCTTCCTGGACTACATCGCCTATGTGGACCGCATTCCGAGGATTGGGGAGACACTCACATCCAAGAGCTTCTCTAAAGGATTCGGTGGGAAAGGCGCCAACCAGGCTGTGGCTGCCGGCCGACTTGGCGCGCGCGTGGCCATGGTGGGTATTGTCGGCTCCGACGGCGACGGTGACGAATACATTGCGAATTTTAAAAGGAATGGGGTAGACACAACGAACGTGTACCGGGAGCGCAATGGCGCGACAGGGCTGGCCATGATTTTTGTGGACACCAAGACGTCAAACAACGAAATTGTGATTTGTCCCAACGCGACACATGCACTGACCACCGAATTCTTGCGTCGTCAGTCGGACAATTATAATCGTTTTCTTTCGCAGAGTTGCCGTTTTCTCATCTGCCAGAACGAAATTCCTCTTGAAACGACTCTTGATGTGCTACGAGAGGCACACAAGCGCGGTATTTACACTGTTTTCAACTCCGCCCCAGCTCCCTCGTTGGCGGAAGTGGGGGTTATTAAGCCGTTCCTGCCGTACGTTTCGCTTTTCTGCCCGAATGAAGTAGAAGCTGCAATGATCACCGGGATGGAGGTGAGCGATGGGGCGTCCGCTGCCAAAGCCGCGAAAGCCCTGCAGGCACTTGGCGTGCGGAATGTTGTCATCACGCTTGGCGCGCAGGGTTACGTCATTTGCGAGATGGGATCAGAGCCGATGCATGCGCCAGGCCTTCGTGTGAAGGCTGTGGACACCACGGGCGCTGGCGATTCCTTTGTTGGGTCGATGGTGTACTACATGTCGAGGGGCATGTCGCTTTCAGAGGCCTGTAGGCGGGCAAATGTTTGCGCTGCGTTCAGCGTGCAGCGCAAGGGCACCCAGAGTTCTTACCCCACACCCGACGAACTCCCTGCGGACGCTCGGGCGTAAATTGGGTTTAAGAAGCGGGAAGAGAAGTTACGTGACAAGGGAAATATTTGTGAAACATGTGAAAAAGAAATAAATTTAGGGGTCATTTGGCCGTTTTTGCGCATAGACGTACCATTTCACGCAGAAAATGGGCCAAGTGTGACCAACTTTTTTCCTACCTCCCTGTGACTAGGGGTCAGTCTGCGTTTGAGGGAGACGAGGTGTATTTGAGGGAATACAATCGGTTCGGAAACAATCACGCGTTTCCGTATAAAATGATGTGAGGGCATGAAAAACAAAAACAAAAAAAAATGCAAAGAATACGGCGTCAAAAAACACGTGAAAAAGCAATTTGCTTTATATTAAGAGGGATCGATGTTGACGGGGATTATTCTACAAGCAAAATGGGTCAATATATATATTGATTGTGTTGGGAGCTTGTGAAAAGAATGATTGCGAGAGGGCTGGCCACCCGATTTAATATGCACATCCTGATAAGACGAAAACATTTATTTACAATTATTTTCTCTCTTACGGTTCATTTGTAAGACCGCAATGGGAGGAGTCAATGAACCGATAAAGTCACGACGGATTTGTTCTTTTTTTATTTTTGTCGTTCCACTCGGCCCCTTTTGATTCCTCCCACCTTGCGGCGGTGTCTTGTGGCAGGAGGACCTTAAATTCCACCAATTTTTAACTAATATAAACATCCCCAATCCGAATAGAGCGCAACATGTCACGAGAGCGGCAATTTGAATAAATCTATCTATCTATATATATACTTGAAGCAAACATGGAGGATATGGCGAGGCCACCGCCTCTCCTTTACCTTTTCTTTCTTGTCCTATTTTTATTTCTTTAGAGAGGTTCAGGATCTGGCTAGCAGCCCAGGCGGATGTTTTGCGTTTTTTATTATTGTTGCGTTTTCCGAAGTTTTTTGCCTGTTTTTTCTCCTCAAATAAAATTTGCGCATATTTGGTAGGCGGGGGTGCTGAGATGTTCTTCATGATGCCACTTTGTATGCAATCTCACTGCCACTCCTCCCTTCCCTGCCCTTGTCTCTCCCTGTATTTGCACGTACTTGTCTTTGCGTTTGTGTGTGTTTTGTTTCCTGCTCTGATTGTATGTTTTTCTCTCTTTTTTTTTTATGCGTTGCCGATTGGGATCCGCCCAGTTGAAGGCAGAGTTCGCTGCGGAACCGCCCGGGGATAACAAGTAAGGAAAAGGGTGGGAAGGTAAAAGGGGACCACTGACGCACAAAGAAAGAAGAAAAGAGGTGTGAGTGGGAGAAGAAAAGCAGTCGGAGAGACAAACGCCGGAGCGAACAGGACTTTCTCGCCGGCACCGCCGCTACCAAAGTGGAAGCGAAGCAGAATAAGAGAAAAGGGAGAAGGTGTTGTTTGCCTGCGACAGCCAACTAGAGGAACGCCACGGAAAGAGAAAATGACCGAAGTATGCGGCGAGGAGACGCTGGTGCCAAGTTATCCGGTTTCACCAAGGCCACGGCGACAGCCCATGGCGTCGCTTTCAACCAACCAGCGATCGTATTCGCGGATGAGTTCGAAGGGAATCTTTGGCGATGAGTCTCCGCTCCTGCTTTCACCGCTTCCAAAGTACCCAAACCGTCGTCGAAGTGTCACATTTGCCGACGAGACAGAGGCGACAGTGAGGGAGGAGCGGCCGTACTACACAGCTTGTGAAACGGGCAACACGCCAGGTAAGCATCTGTCGGAAAGTCCTTTTAGGCGGCCCATTATAAAAACAACGTCAAGAACAAATAACGCTACCGATGCAGTTGTTGCTGTTAACATGAACCGGCACAATGACACCACATCGCATGCACCGGTAGCACCCGCAACTTCCCCGACAATCAAACGGGGACGTTCCAGCAGTCGACAGCGTCGGGCTGCACGTCGGCATCAGGCTGAGTTATATCATGGCTTCTACGATGACAGCATTGTGGAGGATTATGTTCTCAAGGCAAAGAAGGAGATTGAGGGAGAAGAAGAAGAGAAAATTGTGGAGGAAAATTTAAAACAACAGGAAAAGGAGCTTGCAGAGGCTGAAATGAGGGCAGCCCAAGCAACAGTCAAAATCAGTGCGTTGCAACAAGCCAAAGAGTATCTTCTTGCCACGGCGAATGCCCGATGTTTCTCTCCCGCGTGCTCGAGCTCTGAACGCCGGGATAGTGGCTTTGCTTCTTCGCGATCGTGCCACCACTCCTTGAAGAAGGAACCCAGCCTAATTCAGCAAGCGGACGGAGAAGTAGAAGAAGTAGGGGATATTGAACAGCAGCGTCGTCATCCACCACAAAAACCTGTCAAGCATTCCATGCCATTAGTTACGCAGATGGATGATATGGATGAGAAGGGCTCAGGCAAGCGTATTCGACAAGTTTCATTGAAAAAGGGAGGTCATTCATTACCCATTCGACACGACGGCCAGATCCACACGGAAGATGATGATGATGACAACGAGGATAATAATATGAGTAAGCGGAAGAAGACAAAACTAGAGCGCATCATTGCTCGTGCGATCGAGCAACAAGCAAAGCGTCGTCACGGAAAACGCAGTGTGGTGGTCATCGACTGGGACTGCGATAGCTGTGGCGAGTTGCTGGCGAGCGACGCTGATGTGGAGGAAGAGGAGACCGATAATGATGATGAAGAGGTGGCGATGACAAGAGCGGCAGCGCGGAGCTGTAAGGAACCAATGTCGAAAAACCCCAGCAATGCTGCTTCCGCTTCCGCTACTGCAGCGTCCGCAGCCTCAACGGCATCGAGACAAAAGAAACAATCCACTACTCGCCATGTGTCGGTGCGTGCTCCTTCACGAAAGAGGGGCGCTAACAGCGCAAGCGTCGCGCCGGATTTGGGGGCGGACTCACTTCTTCTCGAGGAGGACCAGCCGGTGTTGCTTCGCCGTCCTGCAACCAGGCGGCGTGCCCCCACACGGTCCATCTCTTACATGTCTCCTGAAGCGGAGGATGATTCCGTGCCTGATCACGCGGTGGATGTGTCACGCAAACCACCGCGACGGACTCCAGCCCCGAAGGCGGCAGGAAGGGGTAGCAAAGCACCTGCTCCCGCGACAGGAACGGCACTGTCACCGCATCGTTTTCCCTCTTCGGTTCCTCCTTCAGTGGCTGTTGCGCATGTTTCCCAGAGCTTTACATCGGCCCGACACAATTCGCATGCAAACGTTGAACCGCTGGACGATCCGCCTCTGCCGCCAGTCAATTCACGCCGTCGATGCCGCACTACTTCGGCGGCCTCGAGACCACCGGCAACGGTGACTTCGTCAGATGACCCGATGGCTGTTTTCTTCAGTGCAAGCTTCCCCAGTCCGTCCAAGTTTGAGGAAATGATGTTGGCTGCAGGTGGCCTTCAAGAAACACGAAAAGTGGGACGAGGGCATCCGAGACAGCCGGCACTTCTTTTGCCCGACTCCATTTTGCGCCGTCGTTGACGGGATAGAAGAAACTCAAGGAAAGACGTGAAAGGACGAGACAACACGAAATGCGAAGTGTGTCGGCCACACAAACAACGCACTCGTGTTTGAATGGCGGCTGTCTGCTTTTCTGCTTTGTTATTTGTGTAAGTTTGACACACAATTTTATTTTCCCACTCTTTTTTTGTGCATGTATCACTGTTTACCGGCAATCACAAATATAATGTTAGAAGCACACAGGGGCATTAGATCTTTAGACACGTTGGTTTTTGTGTCGGGATAGAATTTCTTTCTTTTTTTCTTCTTTCTGTTTGCGTACACACACAACCTACCAATTAAGAAGAAAAGAAAAGCTGTGGGGGGGTTTTAGATTTGTGAATCCCCCGTCTTACCACCTTTTGGTTTCCTTTTTTTCCCCCTTTTTTTTTTTTTTTTGTTCTTTCTGAACATCGCGGCATTTTTTTATGGGTGTGTGATGCGGGTGCGTAGAGTACGCGATCTGCCGCGTTCCCCTTCGGTCTCCATATTATTATTATTATCTTTTTTTTTTTTCAGTCAAAGCTAGAGAAACCCATGCGAACACACCACACGCTTTTCCTGATTGTTTCTCGTGTCACATTTGTCGGTATAATGCCCCGTTCCAGGAATATTTAGAAGGTAAGAGATGGCAACACAAAATACCGCAAGAAAATATGGAAATAAAGGGAAGACGGTGAGACAAGAGGGGTAATAATTTGAATGAAGAAGAGCGAAGAAAAGGAAAAGGATCGACATGTAACGAATAAACACACAAGTAGAAGAAAAAAAAAAAAAAGAGGTAGAATAAATCAAAATCTTTGTACTTCTCTAGGGGGTGGACAGGTGAAATGAAGAAGGGTTTTTTTTTTTGGCCTCGGGAGAGGGAGGGTGCGTGGTGGGAGAAGAAACATGTGGGATTAGTGGTGGTGGCAGTGGTGTCTGTAGGAGACAGGAGCTTGTACGTTTATTTTATTTTTCATTTTTTGTTTAGATGATAGAAGTTCTGTTTTCATGCAGAAATTTTTCTTTTTTTTTACCTTTCTGTGAAGTTACCATTGCATGAGGCAAGGTTTTCACAGAATGCGTCTTCAGTCTTTTTTTTTTTTTTTTTTCTTTTTGATATTAACTTTAGTTTTGTTTGTTACCTGCGCACTACGCGTCTATCTTTATCTAATGTTGTTTTTGAGTCTTTTTTTTTTTTTCTTTTGTCTGAAGCAGAGGAAAGGGAAAAGGAGTGATGTCGGCGTTGCAGCCGTTGGCTCTGCTTGTCCCAAAGCAGATCCAGTCTCTTGTCGTGGACGGTGGTGCTGAAATTGTTGTGGAGAGGCGGTCAGACGAGAAGAGATGTTTATTTTTGCGTTTTTTTGACGAAGCGGAGCGGGAGGAGGCGGTTCGTGGAAAATCCACGTGCGCCCAAATCCATGAAAAGGTTCTTGAGGACCTGAACTGGGCACGGTCGACACTATGGAATGATAGGAGACTTCAACAGTATTTGTACAGTAGGGACTGGATGACGTGGCCGTCGCTCCCAGAACTATCGAGCATGGTGGAACTCGTACGATCGGCGAAAGAAACCGATGAGGTACCCGACTTTTCTGGTTCAAATGCCCTCAAAAAGGCATTGGATATTATTTATATGGAGGCGACGTATCCTGGTCTCCATGCCTTAAAAGAGGAGAATCTTGCGGGTACACTTCTTGCATTTGGCACGACAAGGAGAGATAACCGTATCGTTGGTGATACGATGCATGCACTTTTGGGCAGAGGTGATG
This sequence comes from Trypanosoma cruzi, assembly GCF_000209065.1. Classification (NCBI taxonomy): domain Eukaryota; phylum Euglenozoa; class Kinetoplastea; order Trypanosomatida; family Trypanosomatidae; genus Trypanosoma; species Trypanosoma cruzi. The sequence goes on from NW_001849559.1 coordinate 269,912, forward strand.
AACAGCGTATTGGAAGCTCGTTGTGGGTGTTGGATCTTAAAACACCCTCATTTACTCCTGATGAAGCTATACTACTTTCCCTAACGACACGTGTGCGAGAAAAGTGTCTACGGGTTATGCAACCGGAATTGGGCGTTGCGGACTGTGGGGGCTCGTGGAGTGCCGTATTGGCAGCACACCGTCGTGGAATAGACGAACTTGGACCGCGTCTTTTCTGTGGCATTTCAGAAGGGTTGTTACAGTTTGCTATGGCGCCGGTATATCTGGCAAAGGCGATGTGTGAAGCGGCAGAGAGGGGGTTTCGGGTCCGCCTTCGTGTCGGCATTTATTTAACCGTATTACAACGAACGGAGGTGTTTGTCATGACGCGCGGGTCTTGCCAGAGCGTTGCTACAGATGACAAATTGGAGGTGAAAGCTGCATTTGTGGAAAGGACAGGCCGATCATACGAAGCCTGTGTTGCAGCTGGTCTTTTCCTATATTTGTTGGAGGGAGAAACGTTAGAGGTTGCGATTCGTTTGCGCTTTTTAGGTCCTCTTGCAGGTAAATTCGATATCATGGAGACAATGCCACTCACCGCCACGACGCAAATAACGCCTGTCCTGGTGCGGCACAATCCCTTTGCCATTGTGCATGGCCCGCGGGTGGTGGGCACGTTCCCGGAGAATTGCGAAGTGCGCAAGGCGTTGTCAGACCTTCTCCTTTCGCGTGATTCTTCTGCACTTCCCGCCACTCCTGAGCCCTCACAGCAGAGCATGGCGATGAAGACGAATTATACCTCTGCGACACTAACGGGAGAACAGCTCCGTCGCGGCGTTGACGATGCAATTTTTAGGACGCTTTCTCAGGGACCCATGACGAGGGCTGCACTAAGCGCTCACGATAATATGGCGAGGTTCCGAGGATTGGCAAACTTTGAGGCGATCCTAAAGGACTCCTTGAAGCGGAATGCCGTGCACCAAGGAAAGAAATACTACTTGAGGGAGTGACGCACACCAAGCCCGTTTTGTTTTGTTGGACTTCTCCTGTTTTTTGATGTGTTGTTTCTTGGGCCCTAAGCAATGGTAAGTTAAATAAATACCACGTGCAAAGCCGAAGGGAACTTTGAAGGCTTTGATGCCATCCATTTGTCATCCGTGCTTTCTCGTTCTCTTTACGCTTGCATTTGTTCTCTCCGATTAGTACATACGTGAGTGGGTGTGTGCCACATTCTTTTCGTTTTTCTTTTTTTCTCCGTGTGTGTGTGTGTGTGTGTGTTTTGCGCGGCCGCGTTTTGTTTGGTGCTGCTACCTTTTCTCTTTTTGTTGCTTTTTGGTTATTCTGTTGCCCCCATTGCCTTTCAACACCCATTTTTTTATTTTTTATTTTTACTGTAACGTGCTGTTCCAGCACGCATTCCTTGGCGGTGGTGTGGGGCATAGTGAGGCGGGTGCATCAATGGGGAAGGGTGCCCGATCAAAGCGCGGCCCTCGTGGGCCTGCAAAGAAGCAACACACGCCGAGGCACCGCGCTGCGGAAGTGGACCCCGCTCTGGTCGAGTTGTACCGCAGCACACGGCAACCCGTGAAGAAGAGTCAACTCTTCGAGCAGCTGCGGGAGCAAAAGAAGGACGCCAAGCGTGTCCGCCGCGAGGCGCGGGAGAGGGAGCGGAAACAATTGAAGGAAAATGCACCAGCAAAGGCGATCCCAAAGACGAAGGAGCGTCTGCGTCGTCCTGATGTCACAATAGTTGAGGAAAAGGACGACGCTGAGATTGTGCGAGACGAGGCGGATGACGAGTTTGCGGCGTACTACAACGAGGCACGGAAGCCCTCTATTCTCATTACAACCGGTGAGCATCCTTGTTTTCGTACAAAACAGTTTGTGAAGGAGGCGCTATGGCTATTTCCAAACTCCACCTATCGCCCGCGTAAAGACTACACATTAAAAGAAATTACACAGTTTTGCATCAACCGTGAGTTCACCGATTTAGTCGTTATCACCGACCGACTGAAGGAGCCTTACAATCTTATCATCTCACATCTCCCAGAGGGCCCCACGGCGACGTTCCGCCTATCAAATTTTATGGCACACGCACAGCTGAAGGATCCAGCCCCGCGGACCGAGCACTACCCAGAGCTTATATTCAAGAACTTTGACACACGCCTGGGTCGTCGCATTCACCGCATGTTGGAATGTCTTTTTCCTGCCACTCGGGACTACGCCGGACGCGCCGTAGCAACATTTCACAATCAGCGTGACTATATTTTTATGCGAACGCACCGTTACATATTTGATAGTCTGGAAGCCGTACGTATCCAAGAGATGGGACCCCGTTTTACGATGCGGCTGCTTTCGTTGCAGTTGGGAACCTTTGACACGCAGTTTGGGGAGTACGAGTGGTTTCGCAAGAAGGAGCATGACTCAGACAAGCTCGAGTGGTATATATAAACCACGCATTCCCTTTTTTTTTTTTTTTTTGGAAGTTTCAATCGTGTAAAAAAAAAAAAAAAAAAAAAAATGGATGTATGCGTAGAAGAGTTTATTATCAACGTGATTGTATTAATTGTCTGTTGTTTTAAAAAGAAGCAGCAGCAGCGAAAGAACAAAATTGAAAAAAAAAAACATTTGAAGCTCTGGGGCACCGAGACACATGCACATATGAATATGTGTTGGCAATTTTTTTTTTTTTTTTATGCCTGCATCAATGCATTGTCTTTCTGTCCGTTCTTTTAACCGTCATTTTCTTTTTTTTTTTTTTTTTCTTTCTTTGTCTTGGGTTTGTAACGTGTAGAGAGGAGCCGAGGTGCGGCGCAACGGCTCTCTCTTTTTTTTTTTTTTTTTTCTCTTTTCTCTACAATGAAGTCATTAGCTACAATACGAGCAATTGTGGAGGAGCTTGCTCCCAAAAACCCGTACACAGGCTTGAAGGATCTGCCTGAAATTCCTCGTCCCGAGGAGTCTTCTATCCCGCGTGAGTTGCCATCGCTACAACAGATACCGTATGTGCAAAATGTTCTGAATATGCTTTCTTACAACTTTCTTCCGCAGACCTTTTTCTGCTTGGAGAAGCACCGGTCGCTGGATAGCATAATGCTTACCTCTAAGGAAATTCTTGCAGAGGCGCTCCCAATACGTTGCCTGGAAGCCACTTTTGTCGGCCTGTACCTCACGCACGGGATGAAGGGTGTAGACCGTATTCCTCTCTCGTTCAAATCTCGAGCCAGGGGAAAGTCGTTCCATCATATTGTTCTTGTTATTCGGTGCGACTTACTTTACGGGGCGTTGGGCCTTAGTCGTAGATCGACCCTCATGGACAAGCCAATGATGTACAAAAACCTGTTTGAACTTATCATGGAATACAAGGAGCAATATGAAGCTATTGGCCACCAGCTTGTAGATTTTAAATTAGGTCTTTGTGCTAGTCACGAATCACACTCGCGGAAGGCCCCGTGTTGGCGCTACATTGCGGTAAGTTTTGCAAAGTGGAATTCACCGTTGCATTTGACATCACCACATCCGAGTGATGAATTACCAACAAGCGAGAACAGCAAAGTGTCGTCTGAGGATGGATGTGCCGAGGAACCAAGTGTGCTGGCAAATGTTTCTAATCTTCTGGATCGCTACTCGGAGCTACTGACCATCATTTCGGCACAGTATGAAAAATGCACCACCCCTTTTCTCCATGGATCAACGCGGGAATCCCATCCCATCTGCCTAAGGGACCTTCATGAAATGGAGGAGACAACGGCACGTCAGGAGAATATGAGACGTCTGGAGGCAATTTGCAACGGGCGCTTGCCGTGTCTTGTTTTTGACGTGGGCACAAAAAAACGTGCTGCCTCACGCTCTACCTCAAAGAAACGCATCGAAACGAGCCGCAAAACCGCGACTGTAACGCGAACTTCCGCCACAAAATGCACTGCAGCCGCCACGAAAAAGTATTCTAAAAAAGATATCCCTGCCGACGGCCAAAAAGAAACACAACACAAACAGTCACAAATGGAACAGGAACAGGAGCTGCAGCAGCTACCACTCGTCATGGAGCACACATCTTCCCTTTTTTCTTCACTTGCTTTGAGTGGAAGATTAAACAATAGTACGAGTGTTACCCAGAGGAGTGAACGCAGTGGTCTTTCCCCATCAAAAAGGCATTCGCTTCCTTTTTTAGAGAACAGAAGCAACGAATTTGGTTCGTTGGTTAGTCAAAATAGTGACAGTTGGGGGATTCCATTTCTTCCATTTGATGTAAACGGAGTGAATTTTCATGATCTTTTGTAGTCACTGCCTGGCAACATGGTTGAAGGTTTTTGTGACCGACATCAAAGTAGGGTTCAAAAGAGAATGTGCTGAAGCATTTACGCGTTACAGCGGTTCTTTTTTTTTTTTTTTTTTTTCTCTTTTTTCTTGCGTGTGTTTGTGTGTGTCTGCTTGTTTACTATCATTATTATTAATGTTTTTTTTTGTTTTGTTTTTTGGTGGATCTGTCTGGGTTCCACTGTCCTTGTTTTAGTTTTCCCTCCATCCTCTCTCTGTCTTCCTTACTGTCCTGTGTGCGGTATTGCACTGCGTGTTTCAGGGGGGATGGAGAAGAGGGTACCGAATGGTTGTGGCGGCGACAGAGTGAGCGGGGAAAGTGGGAAGAAAAACGAAGTAAATATTTGCCGTGGTTTCGAAAATGAGATGCCTCGTAATTCTCCCTGAGAACGGGCCTGGACATTTGGAAGAGCGTGGGCCCATTTTGTTTCATTGTATTTGTTTAGTGTGACTACAGGAACAGTTTTGATGTTTTGCTCCTTCCTTTTCATTGCATTTATTTGTGTGGACGTTGAAATGAATTTCTTTCTATGGATCCTTTGTCTGTGCATAATATATACATATACATATATATATATATATATTGGTGAAAGGACTTTTTAAAATGTCTTTTTGCTGTTGTGAGATTGTTTTTTATTTTCTATTCATCCTTTCTCGTTATTTCTGCCGCAGCTGTTGAAGTTATTTTTCTTGTGCATTGTTTAGGCTGGGGGGTAACAAATAGAGTGATGGGGGTCCCAGTTTTAAACTCGTTGCGTGATGGAGGTCTTGTTGTCAGCGGAACACTGGCGTTTCTGATTTGTCTCGTGGCCCAGCGAGCGAAGTTGCATCGGTATGATGCAGCCATCCTCGACATACGCACACCCGATGATACTCGAGTGACACGTTCGTTTTTTGGTGACTTTCTGTATGTCGCGAAACTGGCATTGCCTACGGTGTGGTGCAAGGAATTTGCTGGAATGACCGTATTTATTATACTTTTTTTGGTGAAGTCAATCCTGCACGTGGCACAATCCAACGCTAATGGACAAATTTTGAAGGCTATCGCTTCTGATACCCCAGAGAATCGGGTACAAAACTTTTTTCGTGTGCTTCTCTTGCGCGCTGCGGTCTCGATGATGGCGGCGGTTTGTAGCGGCTCCATTGAACACCTACGGACGTTACTTATTGCTTGCTACCGTGAGCGTCTCAGTCGATACCTGCAACGCCGATTCTACAGCCATTTGTTGTATTATCAGGCAACTGTCTTGGACGGGCGGCTTGAGACGGCGGACACGGTCATTGCGACATATTGTGGGGAGTTTGCCGAGCACTTTGCGGAGCTACCGTACTACTTTCTGCTCCCCATGTTTGGGTGCATGACATCGATGGTTGTGTTAACAAGAAATGTTGGGGCAAAAGCGGCGGGGTTGGCGTGTGGTGCGGTCGCAATTTCTGTTTTGATTCTCCAGAAAATCTCCCCTGCTTTTGGGCGCATCCACGCGTCTTTACTTGCCAGGGAGGAGGATTATCGTCGCATGTTGACAAATAGCCTGAATAACGTGGAGTATATTGCGATGCACAATGGCGGCAGTTACACCCGGCAAAAACTTGAGAGGCAACTTGGCAAACTGAAGCGCGCACTGGACCACTTTGCCCTCGCAAAGGGACACTTTGATTTTCTTGAGATTTCTTTTTCGGCTCTCTTACAGGCCATTTCGAGTCTTGTCATATTCCGTGGCGCACACCAAATGAAAACGAAAAGCATGAACGACATCTATGTGGAGATACAATGCATGCAAGACTTGATTGAAAATGTAAAGAGTTTTGTCGTGAATTTCCGCGAGGTTTCCCATTTGTCCACCTTCACGGTGAAACTGGCGGAGTTTGACTCGACCCTTACGAGCATCGCAGAGGGATGTTTTATCCGTTCTTCAGGCGCATCACCGAAGAGTGATTGCAATTCCGATTTCCCTGTTAGTTATACGCATGTCAATTACATTGTCCGCCCTAAAGGGAAGAAGGATTTTACGCTTTTTGCCTTTTCCAACTTGAAACTCATGACGCCGGCAGGACAGCTGCTTTTTAATGACCTTGATCTTGAGATAAAGAGTGACCAGGATTGGGTGATTTTGGGCGAGAATGGCTGTGGTAAAACGTCTCTTCTTCGTATGATTTCCGGGCTTTGGCGCCCTACGGAGGGGAGTTATTCGATGGAGCGGGGAATCAAGTTGCTTTTTGCCCCACAGCATAGTTATATGGTACCACAATGTACTTTGATTGAGCAGGTTCTTTTTCCAATTGTTTCAAATACGCTGGGTGCGAAGGAACTTGACTCGTTTAAGGAAGCGATCAGGCTCTCCGGATCGCACTCAGTGATTGATGTGCTTGGTGGGTTTGATAGTCCGTATGTTGGTGCCGATCCGAGAACGGCCGATGACACGTACGATTGGGATTCTCTCAGCGGCGGACAAAAACAACGTATCACTATGGCGCGTGTTTTTTATAATATTTTGACAATGGACCGAAGTGAACAGACTCCTGTGGTTCTCTTGGATGAGTCCACATCCATGATGGATGAGACGGAGCAGGCGGTGTTACTTAATCTTCGCAAATTACAAGTCCGCATGATCTCCGTGACACATCGTGAAGAAGTGATTACACACCACACGCATGCATTGAGGATCCTACCAGGGGGAAATTGGACAGCAACGCCGGTCACTACACGTGTGAATATTGACTAAACGTCGAAATGCGTTGAAGTTATGCCCATTCTGAAGACCCTGCGTGTTTTTTTTCCCGGAGAAATATAAAGAAATGTCCTTCTTTTTTTTTTCTTTTTTTTTTCATTGTGGTGTCCAAATGTATGACAGCTTTTTTCTATTTTTCTAGTGGGTATTGTTGGACATCTTATTATTTACTTATTTCACTTGCCCTTTAGACCTGCGAACATCTGTGCCGCAGAATACAAATCGGAGTGTAATAACCGCCATAAATTCAAGGCAAAAAAAAAAAGGAAGAGGAATAACCTCGTAAGAGAAAAGAAACTTAAAGAAAAATGGACAGATTGCATTTCTATTTCCGTGCGCGTTCGTGCATGTGCAATCAATCTGTTCTTGATTTTATTTTTCCTGAACGAACTTCTGAGAGCCTGCGGGAGGAACGGAGTAGGCTAAAATTTGTATGTTAAAAATCCCCAGCACCTATCATATCTCCGCCTCCCAAATGTTTTCATTATGTGCGCTCTGTTGCAAGGTGGATGTTTTCAAGGGGAAGGGTGTTTGTAGGCGGAGTTAGTTAGTGGACGGTGTCCACGACGCAACCCACACACATTTTTTGAGCTGGGGTGATCACCGTCAGCCGCTCGGGCTAAATTGCGCAACCCAAAAGAAAAGATTTGTGCCACGTCCCCGGCACCGGGATATCGTCCTCTTGGACTGAGGAGAATTAACTCACTATGTACAAAATTGGTTCGCAATGAGCGGCACTGTGCGACAGTCGGGCTACTGGGCCGCCACCTCACCACCAACACGTCGTGCGGTTGACACCTTTGGTGGAAACGAGTTGGCGCACCGGGCGACGGTGCTGTGGGCACAATTGGCGCCGGGGAAGAACGGCACACGACCATCTTTTCTGAGGGCCACAGCATCGTTCGGCGCACCCATCGCCGTCGGGTTGCGTTGCGGGAGAAGGAGGATTGCTTGTCCCGACGAGGAGTGGACCTGTGCACTTTTACTCCCTGAAGTGGATCCGACGGCGGATGAATCGAACGGCACACGAGTGTGTTGACGATTTGTGGAAGGACACTGTATTACGATCCGTCACCTCGAAGAGCGGTGGGAACGAATTGAATTTGCGGAACCCCGTACAGCATGCGCTGCTTGTGAAAAGGTCGGGTAGTATTTGTAGAGCCATGGGGGGGCCTGTCGCGGGGTGGGCCGGCGGTGTTGGAGGGCAACCCGCGATGGAAGAGATACAGACATATATATGTATATGTATATACTAGAGGGGGGAGAAGAAAAAAATAGCAGGGAGTATGTTAAGAATTTGTAATTTGACGAATAAGAAAATTGATGCTCTACGCATTTTATTCTCTCTACGTTTGAAGCAGGGATAAAGTAGAGAAACACATTTTGATGCTTTTTTTCCTTGTTCACCTTCATTTCCTTTTTTTTTTTTTTTTTGTATGTGTGTGTGTGTGCGTTTTTTTCCGCAGAGGCTCAATCTTTTTGTTGTCGTTGTTGTTTTGGTTTCTCTCTCGTACTGTGTTCTTCTGCGAGGGCCACTTTATACTCACCTCTCATGCTCATTCTTTTATTATTATTATTTGGCAAAATTTTCTGCTTCACTGCACATACACACAAACGCACGCACAACGATAATGAAAGGGTGTCTCATGGACGTGCACAGTCGGTGCTGGCTCCACGTTGAACACTCCGCCTCTTTCAGCTTTGACGCCGAAAACCCCATCAAAGTAGAATCCATTCATGTCAGGCTCACTTTGAAGACTGGGAACGAGGAAGGTATAATGCCGAGAGGAGGAGGGGAAGCTAAAACGTCCGAAATGAAATGTGTTCTTTGGGCAAAATGTGTGCCCACAATTACTGTTGCTGACAAATTGTTTTGTGACCAGCCACCATTTATTGTGGCATCATTTCTTTTGGGTCCGGAAGGAGTCGCAACAGCAACATCTCTCAGTTGGGAAATAGGGGAGAACGTTAGCGTTTCCATGTGCCTTACAGGACTCACTGAAACACCGGAGTTCTTTTTGACACCGAGTGAAGAGGCACTTTTATGCCAAACAAACATGAATAATGCTATGGAACCTGTAAAGGAGGCAAATACCTCACCACATCTTGAATTGGAGTCTATTTACAACGTTACCATCACTTTTGCCGGTGTCAAGGCGAATTGGGGGTTTCAACAGTCGATATGGCAGCCATTGCTTTGTTTTCGTTGGTTTGAATTACAGGGACATATTCGTGAGGCAACGGTTCCATCCTTACCACTTGAAAAGCGAGGAAAGAGGCTTAACGATACGAGGGCAACAAAGAGGCGGATGATCACCGGTGATATAAAGGAGGCTTCTGCTGTTTCTTCTTGTGGAAATTATGTTTTGTGGCGAGATGGTACTTTGGGACTGCGGCAGGAATTAGTACCTTATCACAGAGTGTACACCCCAGCGAACGCAGAAAAGCGTGTTCGAGTTCGTAGGTTCCCGCATCGATTTGCAGACATTGTGGGTGAGATTCCCTTTGGGAGTTCGGTTGAGGCCATTGGCCGTCAGGTGGATGGATACACAAATGAGACATACGTCTTGGTGATACTTTTAGGAGCACCCGATGCGGCGACTGTGGCAGAGACCTATAATCTGCAGTGTATCGAGCCTAACAAGTGGATATGGGGTTGGTCAAAAATTTCCTCAAGAAGCGGGCTCTTACTCTTAGTGGAGGTGACGGACACTGCAAGGTCCTCTTTGCCTGATTATGGGCGCGTGGAGCGGCTAGGGGAGCCAACGTACTATACCTCCGTTCGTGAGGAGCGTAGTGTTCGCATCCGCAGCGGGCCTTCACTAAGCGCCGACGTTGTGAAGCATCTTGAACCAAACGAAGTGAAGGTGGCAGTCGCCATTCACCATTTTACTAGTATTAATGATGATAGTTCAGTGAGGCTGTTGCAACAATTTGTGGAATGGGAGGAAGGTGGCTTTTCTCTTCTCCGTAATAATGATCGAGTGTATCTGGTACCGGTGCATCTCCAACAGCAGCCACGCCACTTCCCTGTTTGCCCCCGCCCGGCACCAAATTCGCCTGAAATAATTCCGCTGCATCGAAAACGCTGCCGTACCGTATCGCCCGCGAATAATCGAAAAAGACCGGATACAGGAACTACACCACCACCGGATCTTTGGAGTCCTGCGGACATTCCAGAGACGCTTGCTGCGGGGTTAAAGAAGGGATCTGTTCGATTAGAGGAATTACCGAAAATTAACCTCAATGGGAGCCCTACCCATTCGTCAGCCTCTTCGAATTCTTAATAATTAGTCCTTTGACCTTCGTCTAATTATTCCCTCAATACATGACTATTGCGAAATATAAACCAACACAAATAATAATAATAATAATAATAGACATCATAATCACGCAGCGTTTACACAGCGTCAGCATTTTTTTTCTTTTGTGTGTCGATTGACGCTGCTGATGTCCGCACGCTTCTGTTTCTCTGCCATTAATAATTCTCTTCTTTATTTCTTCCCTTCTTTTTTTTTTTTTTGGTCTCCAAAAACGACAAAAATTTTTTCTTACTGTAGAGGCTTAGAGCAAGGGATTAAGGAACTGAATTGCACATCCGTATTGACATCGTTTTTTTTTTTTTTTTTATTTGTTTTGTTTTGTTTTTGTGCTTGCAAGATAGGTATCTCTTGCCGAAATGGCGGTAGCAGTTGGTGCTGAAGCTCCAGACAGCGACAAGGTGTTCCATGACACCGTCTTCATGGAAAAAAACAAGCATATCTCCGACCGGTGGGTTCGCATTGCCGAACTGTACCCAGACGGCATCAGCCAGCCTCTCCTTCCAGCGGAATTTTCCCGTGAGCAGTTCGGACAGGGCAATCACTACGAATGCTTCATGCTCACAGCCCTGTCCACTCTGGTGCGCTTCCCCAGCGTAATCCAGAACTGCTTCGTCTCCAAGCACGTTCGACGTGACGGGCGTTACACGTTCCAGTTTTTTCGTGGCAGGGAGTGGGTGAAGGTGGAGATTGACGACCAAATCCCACTGGAGGAGGATGGGGAGCTTTACATTCGCTCGCCCACGGGGCACTGGTGGCCCCTGCTCCTTGAAAAGGCCTATGCAAAGTTTTATACCGGCTACGAGAATCTTGAGGGCTGCACACTGCAGGAGACGTACCACGACCTGACTGGCAATCCCGTGCTCAACATCCCCATTGACGCGAAGCTTGCCAAGGCCGCTGGAGCGGACGTAACGGAGGGCCACTACTGGCTGGATTTGGCGCAGAAGATTCAATCCGGACAGTTCGTGGCCTCTGTATTAACCAAGGACATGGAGACTGAGAGTATGGGTATTCAGCGCGAGCAGCAGTATGGTGTGCTCGAGATCTTTTCGATGACAGGCACATCGTCTGTGAACGACATTGTTATCCATTTGCACAATCCCTTCGAGGATGAGGAGTTCATCTACACAGGTCCCCTGAACAGCAAGGATTCACAGTGGACGCCCAAGTTACGCGCCAAATACAGTGTGGACGATGAACGCTCCCTCTTTCTTCCACTCAGCACATTTCTGAAGATTATTAATTCCATGCAACTGTGCTATGTTTCCACGATAGATGGCGATGCCACATACTTTGATGACGAATGGAAAGGTGAGACCGCAGGCGGTAACCCCACATGTGTTACATGGCGCAAAAATCCCCTATATAGTATCAAGAACCTCGGGAAAGAGTCTGTCTCTTTTGTAGCAATTATTAAACAAGAGGATCAGCGGCGCCTTTGGACTTTAGAGGATGAGGACTTGAGCTACCAACAGTGTGGAATTGTTGTGTGTCAATACACTTACGCACAGAAAGTGCCAACATATTTTGTGACTGGCAACAACCACAAGCCCATTTACAAGAGTTTGTTTCTGAATTCTCGTGAGGTGGCGAATGCCGTTACGGTTCCCCCTAATTCTCTATGTTATCTTGTGCCCTCATGCATGTCAAAGGGATCTGAATCAAAATTCACCATTGCTCTTTACAGAATGAAGCACCAGGATTACACTAACTTTCACGTGGGAAAACTATCTGTTCCTGATATGATGTGGGATCGTCCAATAGAAGCTAAAATTCAACTCCAGATGCGTACAAAGGATCGTGTGGACTTCTATGTTGACCAAGAAACCGACGTCCACATACTGATGCATCAACTAAAATCGTATGTGAGCCCTAAAACGGGGGGCGATGCCATGGCCCAGGACTATATGGGCATGTACCTGTACGACGACACGGACCGCAAAATTGGTGGTGTGCACGCTGCAACAAACTTCAGGGAAACAGGCATCGTCTATCACCTTCCCCGAAGCGGCCGCTACGCTCTCTCCGTCACATGTCCACGTGCGAAGGGAAAGGTGCCCGCGCTCATCACGATTGTCGCCTCCTATTCAGCCAACAGTCGTCTTGTCGAAGCCCCAGAGGATGCAGGCATGTTTGAAGATGAGGACGATGACATCGACGAGGGAGAGGAGTCTGCGGCACGGAATAACCCCATCGACTACATGCCCATCAATATGCCTCCGTCAAAGATTACGGAGCTTCCTGACAGCACAACGCCGTTTGAGGACAAGCGGTTTATGGTCGACAACAAGATTATCACGAATGATCCATGGATCCACATTGGTGACTTGTATCCGGAGGGCAAGACACTGCCGCTTCTTCCCGATAAACTTAGCCGTGACCAGTTTGAGCAGGGCGAGCACTTCGAGTGCTGCTGCCTGACGGCCTTCGCGACACTTGTGGATCACCACCCCGATGTACTCCCGCAACGTGTTTGTGACAAAGGAGGTGCGAAAGGATGGTCGCTACACCTTCCAGTTTCACAGGTATGGCCAGTGGGTGAAGGTGGAAATCGACGACCGTATTCCGCTGACGAAGCAGCAGACCTTGTTCTGCCGCTCCCCCACACGGCACTGGTGGCCTCTGCTGTTGGAGAAGGCGTGCGCCAAGTTCTACACATTGTACCAGAACCTCGAGGGGTGCACACTGCAGGAGCTGTACTACGACTTTACTGGTTGTCCCGTGATGAACATTCCGACCGACCTGAAACTCGCGAAGTCTGCCATGTATTCAGTTGACGACCCGGAGTTTTGGCTTGACCTTAATGAAGATTTGAAGAACTGCGCCTATGGAGCTACTGCACGTTCAGGGATCGGAAGCAATTTGGGAATTCAAGAAGACCAGACGTATGGTATTCTTTCTGTCATCTCCACAAGAAATTCGGTTAACCCCGAGCTTTCGGACTTGTTGGTTATGATTTACAATCCGTTTGTTGAGGCCGTCTACACTGGTCCTATGAACAATGAGGATATACGATGGACCCCGGAATTGCGTTCCATGCACTCTCCTGAGCAACGGGATACAATCTACATGCCCGTTGGTATGTTTCTTGAGACTTTTTCCAGCATAGAGAAGGTTCTGATTCGTGGTGTGGCGTTACCTGGTTGGCATTTCAGCAGCGAGTGGGGTGAAGGCACGAATGGCGGCAACCCTACTCTTGTGACATGGCGCGAGAATCCACTTTATGTGGTGCGAAACAATTCTGAGGAGCCATTGCAGATCATGGCCATGATTGGTCAGCCGGACCAACGACACAAACTTCACCTATTGCCACAACAGGAGTTAGATTATATTCAATGCGGTCTGGTGCTCTCTCAAAATACGGACAAGACGATGATTCCCACCTATTTATTGACAGCGAATAACCACCAAATGATTCACAAGGGCCTTTACATGGACTTCCGTGAAGTGGCTAACCGAATTGTTATACCGCCAAATTTTTTTGGATATCTTGTTCCTGGAGCAATGTTTCACGAGCAAGGAAGATTTCTATTGTCTTACTGGTACACCAACGTAGCTGACGAAAAAAGGTTGAGTATTACTCGACTTAAAGTGGATGTGGCACGTCATTTACCGGCAATTGCTCATGTCACACTGGAAAGCCAACAAAGGAAGCGTGTCGATTTTATAGTAGATACTCCAACTGACGCGCACATTCTGCTGCGCCAGGAAAAGCCGTATCGTACTGCCAATTGCTCAGACGCGATGACAGAGGATTTTCTTGGTATGTACTTATATGACGAACATGATGAATACCTAAGCGGTGTTGCATCCGCTACCAATTTTCGTGAAACTGGCATCGTGCATCACCTTCTTGCCCCTGGCCGGTACGCTCTTTCCATTACATGTCCGCATGCCAATGGTCCTGTTCCTGTAAGGGTAGAGATTGTGGCGACAGAGGAGGCTCACGTTCGTACAACTGAGCCACCTATTAACGCCGTAAAACTTGAGGATGACAATGACGAACTCAACGAAGAAAACATTACTCCTCCTGTACCGCAGGCGTTAGTAGGCTTGACTTCAAGAAAGGCGTCGACACGTACGACATCAATTTCCTCAAGAATTCCGAGTATTCCTGTGGAAATTGATATTAGAAACCAGGACTTTTCTTTTCTTGACCCAGCACCGGAGGGCATCCCAATTCAGGACATGCTTCTTATGGGGGATCCTGCATTTGCCGCATCTGCGCGTGAGCGCATGAAACTGAAAAGAAATCCTGTTGCGAATGCGAGCAAGATCAGTGCCCTTGAGGAGGAGATGGATCAACGTGCTCATGTATTGGCTAAGCAGTTGCGTGCCAAAGAGCGCACTTTCCTTGATCCAGAGCCCGAGGGTGTTCCACTTGAGTTGCTTTCATTAAATGAAAATGAGGCCTTTCAGGAATTGGAGCGAGAGCTTCGTGCCCTAAATCACAAACCCCGGAAGGATGCCAAAGCAATACTTGCTCTTGAAGATGATTTGTTTGACCGAACACACGTGCTTGCCAGGGAGCTAAAGGAAAATGAACGGAACAACTTTTTGGATCCACAGCCCGAGGGTGTGCCGGTGTCTGAACTGTCGTTGGATTTAGACGAGCCGTTTCATACGATGGAGGTGGAACGTCTACGCCTTCGCCACGAGGACCCGCGCGCAAATGTGACAAAAATAAAGGAGCTGGAAAATGCATTGAATGACCGTGCGCAGGAGTTGGCACGTTTGCAGCTTCGCAAGGAGCGGGCTTTCCAGGATCCCGAGCCTTTTGGGTTTTCCTTGGAGGAGCTTGGGTTGGGTTTTGATGACGCGGTTGTGCGTGGCGAGGCGCAACTGCGTGAGCTGAGGAAGGAACCGAAGAAGAACGCGGCGGCGATAAAGGCGACGGAGGATGAGATTTCCAAATTAGTGCGTGACATTGCTCGCAAGAAGGCTGCATTGGATCGCGCGTTTCTCGACCCCGAGCCGGAGGGTCGTCTCGTGGGGGAGTTGCCGCTGGA